>NW_026043908.1:0-133322 GCF_937001465.1 Orcinus orca | reverse complement strand
AGAACAAGATTCAGGGCCTGAAGCAATCCTGCGGTGTTGCAGCCAGCTCACAAGAAAGCGAGTTGAAGAAAGGAGCTCAGGGGCACTGTAATTCACAAACCTGCAGAGTTATAAATGACAGCTATCGTACAAAAATCTACTGAAGTAAGGCTGCCAAGAGGGCTTGAAACCGGGGTAGAATTGCAGGAAACCGATTTCAGGTGGTAGACTTGATTTGCATTTAAAGCATAGGAAAAGAGGCAGAACGTCGACAATGATGCACATGGCCAAAAAGCGCGTATGCTTTTTTTCCTGAATATATTCAGGAAAAAAAGCATACGCCCTTTTAGGCCAACCAAGCAAGCTTGCAAAGGAAATCTGCACTACAATGAAGTCTCACTTCCCCCCAGTCAAATGGGCCATCTGAAAAAAGTGTAAAATCCAGAAAGGCAGGACAGGCCATGGAGAACTGGGAGCCTTGTTATGCTGATGGGCGGGATGTAAATTGCCAACAGCCACTCAGGAGAAGTGTATGGTGTTTCCTGGAACATCTAAAACAAAGCAACAGAGCCTAGGGCACTTCCACTTATGGTCCTATAGCTTAGGGAAATTAAAATCAAAAAGACACAGCCACCCCAAAGTTTGGGACGGCTCTGTTTACAAGAACCTCGTTTACGGTACAAGTTCAATTTCACAGAAAGTGAAAAATGGATAAAGAAGGTGTGGTACTTACGTACAATGCAATATCACTCAGCAGTGAAATCTATGTCATCAGGCCCGTAGCAGCATAATGAGTGGATTCAGGTATGATGATTCTAACTGAAATAAGTCACACAGAAAAAGAAACATCATAAGATATCACTAATACACGGAATGTAAACTTGGCTACACAGGAACTGGATTACAAAACAGAACAGGGTCTCAAATTTAGAAAACCAACTTATGCTTGCTTAAGGCGAAAGGTGAGTTGGGGTGCTGCATAAAACCAGAGATTGAAATGAGCACAGATAAAGTTCCTTAAGCCAAATATGGAATAGACAAGAGCTACTCCTTGCTCAACGAAATGGACTCAACACCCCATATTAAACGCCTAAGAATGTACCTGACTAGTAAGTATCTTAAAACCTATGGATCGCTATGTCTGCGAAAGAGAATCAAGCGTGTGTACAGGGGCATAAACGCAGCAGTGATAGGATTGGAGAGGTTCGGTGAGCAAATGAAGACGCTTTGAAGTCATATTGCATGGTACCCATTCCACGGGTCTCAACTCTCCAGGTTTAAGGGATTCTTCCTTCAGCTAAAACATGCATGTGGAACCCAGAGTATGATCAACCGTGTGATCGGGAGACGTGTTGAAATATGTCTCAGTTCTCGTCCCCTGGTACTCGGGTGCAACATTCCAGATGCTTTACTAACACTCTCCCGACTTGGAGAGTCAGTGCCTTTAACCTCCTGTTTGGCCCAGTTTGCAATTTCTGCGGAAGATGAACAGGAATAGGGAGAACCAATGAGAGACTAGCTGGAGGTGTCTGGACGGGCGAAAATAACTCTCATTTCCCACCAGGAAGAGGAATTAACCAAAGGCTCAGCATACCGTGCCGGAACCAGATTAGGGCCTGAAGCAATCCTGCGGTGTTGCGGCCAGCTCACAAGAAAGCGAGTTGAAGAAAGGACCTCAGGGGCACTGTAATTCACAAACCTGCAGAGTTATAAATAACAGCTATTGTGCAAAAAATATACTGAAGTAAGGCTGCCAAGAGGACTTGAAAGCGGTGCAGGAATTGCAGGAAACCGATTTCAGGAGGTAGACTGGAATTGCATTTAAAGCATAGGAAAAGAGGCAGAACGTCCACAATGATGCACTTGGCCAAAAAGGGCGTATGCGTTTTTTCCTGAATATATTCAGGACAAAACACATTCGCCCTTTTTGGCCAACCAAGCAAGCTTGCAAAGGAAATCTGCACTACAATGAAGTCTCACTTCCCCCCGGTCAAAAGGGCCATCTGAAAAAAGTGTAAAATCCAGAAAGGCAGGACAGGCCATGGAGAACTGGGAGCCTTGTTATGCTGATGGGCGGGATGTAAATTGCCAACAGCCACTCGGTAGAAGTGTATGGTGTTTCCTGAAACATCTAAAAAACAAAGCAACAGAGCCTAGGGCACTTCCACTTATGGTCCTATACCTTAGGGAAATTAAAATCAAAAAGACACAGCCACCCCAAAGTTTAGGACAGCTCTGTTTACAAGAACCTCGTTTACGGTACAAGTTCAATATCGCAGAAAGCGAAAAATGGATAAAAAAGTTGTGGTACTTACGTACAATGCAATATCACTCAGCAATGAAATCTATGTCATCATGCCCGTAGCAGCATAATGAGTGGATTCAGGTATGATGATTCTAACTGAAATAAGTCACACAGAAAGAGAAACGTCATAAGATATCACTAATACACGGAATGTAACCTTGGCTACACAGGAACTGAATTACAAAACAGAACAGGGTCTCAAATTTAGAAAACCAACTTATGCTTGCTTAAGGGGAAAGGTGAGTTGGGGTGCTGCATAAAACAAAAGATTGAAATGAGCACAGATAAACTTCCTTAAGCCAAATATGTAATAGACAAGAGCTACTCCTTGCTCAACGAAATGGACTCAAAACCCCATATTAAACGCCTAATAATGTACCTGACTAGTAAGTATCTTAAAACCTATGGATTGCTATGTCTCCGAAAGAGAACCAAGCGTGTGTACAGGGGCATAAACGCAGCAGTGATAGGATTGGAGAGGTTCGGTGAGCAAATGAAGACCCTTTGAAGTCATATTGCATGGTACCTATTCCACGGGTCTCAACTTCCAGGTTTAAGGGATTCTTCCTTCAGCTAAAACATGTATGTGGAACCCAGAGTATGATCAACCGTGTGAGTGGGAGACGTTTTCAAATATGTCTCAGTTCTCGTACCCTGGTACTCGGGTGCAACATTCCAGACGCTTTATTAACACTCTCCCGACTTGGAGAGTCAGTGCCTTTAACCTCCTGTATGGCCCAGTTTACAATTTCTGCGGAAGATGAACAGGAATAGGGAGAACCAATGAGAGACTAGCTGGAGGTGTCTGGACGGGCGAATTTAACTCTCATTTCCCACCAGGAAGAGGAATTAACCAAAGGCTCAGCATACCGTGCCGGAACCAGATTAGGGCCTGAAGCTATCCTGCGGTTGTTGCGGCCAGCTCACAAGAAAGCGAGTTGAAGAAAGGAGCTCAGGGGCACTGTAATTCACAAACCTGCAGAGTTATAAATGACAGCTATTGTCCAAAAATATACTGAAGTAAGGCTGCCAAGAGGACTTGAAAGCGGGGCAGAATTGCAGGAAACCGATTTCAGGAGGTAGACTGGAATTGCATTTAAAGCATAGGAAAAGAGGCAGAACGTCCACAATGATGCACTTGGCCAAAAAGGGCGTATGCGTTTTTTCCTGAATATATTCAGGACAAAATACATACGCCCCTTTTTGGCCAACCAAGCAAGCTTGCAAAGGAAATCTGCACTACAATGAAGTCTCACTTCCCCCCGGTCAAAAGGGCCATCTGAAAAAAGTGTAAAATCCAGAAAGGCAGGACAGGCCATGGAGAACTGGGAGCCTTGTTATGCTGATGGGCGGGATGTAAATTGCCAACAGCCACTCGGAGAGAAGTGTATGGTGTTTCCTGAAACATCTAAAAAACTGAGGAACAGAGCCTAGGGCACTTCCACTTATGGTCCTATAGCTTAGGGAAATTAAAATCAAAAAGACACAGCCACCCCAAAGTTTGGGACGGCTCTGTTTACAAGAACGTCGTTTACGGTACAAGTTCAATATCGCACAAAGCGAAAAATGGATAAAGAAGTTGTGCTACTTATGCACAATGCAATATCACTCAGCAATGAAATCTATGTCATCATGCCCATAGCAGCATAATGAGTGGATTCAGGTATGATGATTCTAACTGAAATAAGTCACACAGAAAAAGAAACGTCATAAGATATCACTAATACACGGAATGTAAACTTGGCTACACAGGCACTGAATTACAAAACAGGACAGGGTCTCAAATTTAGAAAACCAACTTATGCTTGCTTAAGGGGAAAGGTGAGTTGGGGTGCTGCATAAAACCAGAGATTGAAATGAGCACAGATAAAGTTCCTTAAGCCAAATATGTAATAGACAAGAGCTACTCCTTGCTCAACGAAATGGACTCAACACCCCATATTAAACGCCTAAGAATGTACCTGACTAGTAAGTATCTTAAAACCTATGGATTGCTATGTCTCCGAAAGAGAATCAAGCGTGTGTACAGGGGCATAAACGTAGCAGTGATAGGATTGGAGAGGTTTGGTGAGCAAATGAAGACCCTTTGAAGTCACATTGCATGGTACCCATTCCATGGGTCTCAACTCTCCAGGTTTAAGGGATTCTTCCTTCAGCTAAAACATGCATGTGGATCCCAGAGTATGATCAACCGTGTGATCGGGAGACGTGTTCAAATATGTCTCCGTCCTCGTCCCCTGGTACTCGGGTGCAACATTCCAGATGCTTTACTAACACTCTCCCGACTTGGAGAGTCAGTGCCTTTAACCTCCTGTTTGGCCCAGTTTGCAAATTCCGCGGAAGATGAACAGGGAATAGGGAGAACCAATGAGAGACTAGCTGGAGGTGTCTGGACGGGAAAATTTAACTCTCATTTGCCACCAGGAAGAGGAATTAACCAAAGGGTCAGCATGCCGTGCCGGAACCAGATTAGGGCCTGAAGCAATCCTGCGGTGTTGCGGCCAGCTCACAAGAAAGGAAGTTGAAGAAAGGAGCTCAGGGGCAGTGTAATTCACAAACCTGCAGAGTTATAAATGACAACTATCGTCCAAAAATATACTGAAGTAAGGCTGCCAAGAGGACTTGAAAGCGGGGCAGAATTGCAAGAAACCGATTTCAGGAGGTAGACTGGAATTGCATTTAAAGCATAGGAAAAGAGGCAGAACGTCCACAATGATGCACTTGGCCAAAAAGGGCTTATGCGTTTTTTCCTGAATATATTCAGGAAAAAACGCATAAGCCCTTTTTGGTCAACCAAGGAAGCTTGCAAAGGAAATCTGCACTAAAATGAAGTCTCACTTCCCTGCGGTCAAAAGGGCCATCTGAAAAAAGTGTAAAATCCAGAAAGGCAGGACAGGCTTTGGAGAACTGGGAGCCTTGTTATGCTGATGGGCGGGATGTAAATTGCCAACAGCCACTCGGGAGAAGTGTATGGTGCTTCCTGAAACATCTAAAAAACAAAGCAACAGAGCCTAGGGCACTTCCACTTATGGCCCTATAGCTTAGGGAAATTAAAATCAAAAAGACACAGCCACCCCAACGTTTGGGACGGCTCTGTTTACAAGAAACTCGTTTACGGGACAAGTTCAATATCACAGAAAGTGAAAAATGGATAAAGAAGTTGTGGTACTTACGTACAATGCAATATCACTCAGCAATGAAATCTATGTCATCAGGCCCATAGCAGCATAATGAGTGGATTCAGGTATGATGATTCTAACTGAAATAAGTCACACAGAAAAAGAAACATCATAAGATATCACTAATACACGGAATGTAAACTTGGCTACACAGGAACTGGATTACAAAACAGAACAGGGTCTCCAATTTAGAAAACCAACTTATGATTGCTTAAGGGGAAAGGTGAGTTGGGGTGCTGCATAAAACCAGAGATTGAAATGAGCACAGATAAAGTTCCTTAAGCCAAATATGTAATAGACAAGAGCTACTCCTTGCTCAAAGAAATGGACTCAACACCCCATATTAAAAGCCTAAGAATGTACCTGACTAGTAAGTATCTTAAAACCTATGAATTGCTATGTCTCCGAAAGAGAATCAAGCGTGTGTACAGGGGCATAAATGCAGCAATGATAGGATTGGAGACATTCGGTGAGCAAATGAAGACCCTTTGAAATCATATTGCATGGTACCCATTCCACGGGTCTCAACTCTCCAGGTTTAAGGAATTCTTCCTTCAGCTAAATCATGCATGTGAAACCCAGAGTATGATCAACAGTGTGATCGGGAGATGTGTTCCAATATGTCTCAGGACTCGTCCCCTGGTACTCGGGTGCAACATTCCAGACGCTTTACTAACACTCTCCCGACTTGGAGAGTCAGTGCCTTTAACCTCCTGTTTGGCCCAGTTTGCAATTTCGGCGGCAGATGAACAGGAATAGGGAGAACCAATGAGAGACTAGCTGGAGGTGTCTGGACGGGCAAATTTAACTCTCATTTCCCACCAGGAAGAGGAATTAACCAAAGGCTCAGCGTGCCGTGCCGGAACCAGATTAGGGCCTGAAGCAATCCTGCAGTGTTGCAGCCAGCTCACAAGAAAGCGAGTTGAAGAAAGGAGCTCAGGGGCACTGTAACTCACAAACCAGCAGAGTTATAAATGACAGCTATCGTCCAAAAATATACTGAAGTAAGGCTGCCAAGAGGACGTGAAAGCGTGGCAGAATTGCAGGAAACCGATTTCAGGAGGTACACTGGAATTGCATTTAAAGCATAGGAAAAGAGGCAAAACGTCGACAATGATGCACTTGACCAAAAAGGGTGTATGCGTTTTTTCCTGAATATATTCAGGAAAAAACGCATACGACCTTTTTGGCCAACCAAGCAAGCTTGCAAAGGAAATCTGCACTACAATGAAGTCTCACTTCCCCCCGGTCAAAAGGGCCACTGAAAAAAGTGTAAAATCCAGAAAGGCAGGACAGGCCATGGAGAACTTGTTATGCTGATGGGTGGGATGTAAATTGCCAACAGCCACTCAGGAGAAGTGTATGGTGTTTCCTGAAACATCTAAAAAACAAATCAACAGAGACTAGGGCACTTCCACTTATGGTCCTATAGCTTAGGGAAATTAAAATCAAAAAGACACAGCCACCCCAAAGTTTGGGATGGCTCTGTTTACAAGAACCTCGTTTACGGTACAAGTTCAATATTGCAGAAAGTGAAAAATGGATAAAGAAGTTTTGGTACTTACGTACAATGCAATATCACTCAGCAATGAAATCTATGTCATCAGGCACGTAGCAGAAAATGAGTGGGTTCAGGTATGATGATTCTAACTGAAATAAGTCACACAGAAAAAGAAACATCATAAGATATCACTAATACACGGAATGTAAACTTGGCTACACAGGAACTGGATTACAAAACAGAACAGGGTCTCAAATTTAGAAAACCAACTTATGCTTGCTTAAGGGGAAAGGTGAGTTGGGGTGCTGCATAAAACCAGAGATTGAAATGAGCACAGATAAAGTTCCTTAAGCCAAATATGGAATAGACAAGAGGTACTCCTTGCTCAACGAAATGGACTCAAAACCCCATGTTAAACACCTTATAATGTACCTGACTAGTAAGTATCTTAAAACCTAAAGATTGCTATGTCTCTGAAAGAGAATCAAGCGTGAGTACAGGGGCATAAACGCAGCAGTGATAGGATTGGAGAGGTTCGGTGAGCAAATGAAGACCCTTTGAAGTCATATTGCATGGTACCCATTCCACGGGTCTCAACTCTCCAGGTTTAAGGGATTCTTCCTTCAGCTAAAACATGCATGTGGAACCCAGAGTATGATCAACCGTGTGATCGGGAGACGTGTTGAAATATGTCTCAGTTCTCGTCCCCTGGTACTCGGGTGCAACATTCCAGACGCTTTACTAACACTCTCCCGACTTGGAGAGTCAGTGCCTTTAACCTCCTGTTTGGCCCAGTTTGCAAATTCCACGGAAGATGAACAGGAATAGGGAGAACCAATGAGAGACTAGCTGGAGGTGTCTGGACGGGCAAATTTAACTCCCATTTCCCACCAGGAAGAGGAATTAACCAAAGGTTCAGCGTGCCGTGCCGGAACCAGATTAGGGCCTGAAGGAATCTTGCGGTGTTGCGGCCAGCTCACAAGAAAGCGAGTTTAAGAAAGCAGCTCTGGGGCACTGTAATTCACAAACCTGCAGAGTTATAAATGACAGATATCGTCCAAAAATATACTGAAGTAAGGCTGCCAAGAGGATTGAAAGCGCGGCTGAATTGCAGGAAACCGATTTCAGGAGGTAGACAGGAATTGCATTTAAAGCATAGGAAATGAGGCAGAACGTCCACAATGATGCACTTGGCCAAAAAGGGCGTATGCGTTTTTTCCTGAATATATTCAGGAAAAAACGCATACGCCCTTTTTGGCCAACCAAGCAAGCTTGCAAAGGAAATCTGCACTACAATGAAGTCTCAATTCCGCTGGGTCAAAAGGGCCATCTGAAAAAAGTGTAAAATCCAGAAAGGCATTACAGGCATTGGAGAACTGGGAGCCTTGTTATGCTGATGGGTGGGATGTAAATTGCCAACAGCCACTCCGGAGAAGTGTATGGTGTTTCCTAAAACATGTAAAAAACAAACCAACAGAGGCTAGGGCACTTCCACTTATGATCCTATAGCTTAGGGAAATTAAAATCAAAAAGACACAGCCACCCCAAAGTTTGGGATGGCTCTGTTTACAAGAACCTCGTTTACGGTACAAGCTCAATATCACAGAAAGTGAAAAATGGATAAAGATGTTGTGGTACTTACATACAATGCAATAACACTCGGCAATGAAATCTATGTCATCAGGCACGTAGCAGCATAATGAGTGGATTCAGGTATGATGATTCTAACTGAAATAAGTCACACAGAAAAAGAAACATCATAAGATATCACTAGTACACAGAATGTAAACTTGGCTACACAGGAAATGGATTACAAAACAGAACAGGGTCTCAAATTTAGAAAACCAACTTATGCTTGCTTAAGGGGAAAGGTGAGTTGGGGTGCTGCATAAAACCAGAGATTGAAATGAGCACAGATAAAGTTCCTTAAGCCAAATATGGAATAGAAAAGAGCTACTCCTTGCTCAACGAAATGGACTCAAAACCCCATGTTAAACACCTTATAATGTACCTGACTAGTAAGTATCTTAAAACCTAAAGATTGCTATGTCTCTGAAAGAGAATCAAGCGTGAGTACAGGGGCATAAACGCAGCAGTGATAGGATTGGAGAGGTTCGGTGAGCAAATGAAGACGCTTTGAAGTCATATTGCATGGTACCCATTCCACGGGTCTCAACTCTCCAGGTTTAAGGGATTCTTCCTTCAGCAAAATCATGCATGTGGAACCCGGAGTATGATCAACCGTGTGATCGGGAGACGTGTTCCAATATGTCTCCATTCTCGTCCCCTGGTACTCGGGTGCAACATTCCAGACGCTTTACTAACACTCTCCCGACTTGGAGAGTCAGTGCCTTTAACCTCCTGTTTGGCCCAGTTTGCAATTTCTGCGGAAGATGAACAGGAATAGGGAGAACCAATGAGAGACTAGCTGGAGGTGTCTGGAAGGGCAATTTAACTCTCATTTCCCACCAGGAAGAGGAATTAACCAAAGGCTCAGCGTGCCGTGCCAGAACATGATTAGGGCCTGAAGCAATCCTGCGGTGTTGCGGCCAGCTCACAAGAAAGCGAGTTGAAGAAAGGAGCTCAGGGGCACTGTAATTCACAAACCTGCAGAGTTATAAATGACAGCTATCGTCCAAAAATATACTGAAGTAAGGCTGCCAAGAGGACTTGAAAGCGGGGCAGAATTGCAGGAAACCGATTTCAGGAGGTAGACTGGAATTGCATTTAAAGCATAGGAAAAGAGGCAGAACGTCGACAATGATGCACTTGGCCAAAAAGGACGTATGCGTTTTTTCCTGAATATATTCAGGAAAAAACGCATATGCACTTTTTGGCCAACCAAGCAAGCTTGCAATGGAAATCTGCACTATAATGAAGTCTCACTTCCCAACGGTCAAAAGGGCCATCTGAAGAAAGTGTAAAATCCAGAAAGGCAGGACAGGCCATGGAGAACTGGGAGCCTTGTTATGCTGATGGGCGGGATGTAAATTGCCAACAGCCACTCGGGAGAAGTGTATGGTGTTTCCTGAAACATATAAAAAACAAGCAACAGAGCCTAGGGCACTTCCACTTATGGTCCTATAGCTTAGGGAAATTAAAATCAAAAAGACACAGCCACCACAAAGTTTGGGACGGCTCTCTATACAAGAACCTCCTTTACGGTACAAGTTCAATTTCGCAGAAAGTGAAAAATGGATAAAGAAGTTGTGGTACTTACGTACAATGCAATATCACACAGCAATGAAATCTATGTCATCATGCCCGTAGCAGCATAATGAGTGGATTCAGGTATGATGATTCTAACTGAAATAAGTCACACAGAAAAAGAAACGTCATAAGATATCACTAATACATGGAATGTAAACTTGGCTACACAGGCACTGAATTACAAAACAGAACAGGGTCTCAAATTTAGAAAACCAACTTATGCTTGCTTAAGGGGAAAGGTGAGTTGGGGTGCTGCATAAAACCAGAGATTGAAATGAGCACAGATAAAGTTCCTTAAGCCAAATATGTAATAGACAAGAGCTACTCCTTGCTCAACGAAATGGACTCAACACCCCATATTAAACCCCTAAGAATGTACCTGACTAGTAAGTATCTTAAAACCTATGGATTGCTATGTCTCCGAAAGAGAATCAAGTGTGTGTACCGGGGCATAAACGCAGCAGTGATAGGATTGGAGAGGTTTGGTGAGCAAATGAAGACCCTTTGAAGTCACATTGCATGGTACCCATTCCACGGGTCTCAACTCTCCAGGTTTAAGGGATTCTTCCTTCAGCTAAAACATGCATGTGGATCCCAGGGTATGATCAACGGTGTGAGTGGGAGACGTTTTCAAATATGTCTCAGTTCTCGTACCCTGGGACTCGGGTGCAACTTTCCAGACGCTTTATTAACACTCTCCCGACTTGGAGAGTCAGTGCCTTTAACCTCCTGTATGGCCCAGTTTGCAATTTCTGCGGAAGATGAACAGGAATAGGGAGAACCAATGAGAGACTAGCTGGAGGTGTCTGGACGGGCGAAAATAACTCTCATTTCCCACCAGGAAGAGGAATTAACCAAAGGCTCAGCATACCGTGCCGGAACCAGATTAGGGCCTGAAGCAATCCTGCGGTGTTGCGGCCAGCTCACAAGAAAGCAAGTTGAAGAAAGGAGCTCAGGGGCACTGTAATTCACAAACCTGCAGAGTTATAAATAACAGCTATTGTCCAAAAATATACTGAAGTAAGTCTGCCAAGAGGACTTGAAAGCGGGGCAGAATTGCAGGAAACCGATTTCAGGAGGTAGACTGGAATTGCATTTAAAGCATAGGAAAAGAGGCAGAACGTCCAAAATGATGCACTTGGCCAAAAAGGGCGTATGCGTTTTTTCCTGAATATATTCAGGACAAAACACATACGCCCTTTTTGGCCAACCAAGCAAGCTTGCAAAGGAAATCTGCACTACAATGAAGTCTCACTTCCCCCCGGTCAAAAGGGCCATCTGAAAAAAGTGTAAAATCCAGAAAGGCAGGACAGGCCATGGAGAACGGGGAGCCTTGTTATGCTGATGGGCGGGATGTAAATTGCCAACAGCCACTCGGGAGAAGTGTATGGTGTTTCCTGAAACATCTAAAAAACTGAGGAACAGAGCCTAGGGCACTTCCACTTATGGTCCTATAGCTTAGGGAAGTTAAAATCAAAAAGACACAGCCACCCCAAAGTTTGGGACAGCTCTGTTTACAAGAACCTCGTTTACGGTACAAGTTCAATATCGCAGAAAGCGAAAAATGGATAAAAAAGTTGTGGTACTTACGTACAATGCAATATCACTCAGCAATAAAATCTATGTCATCATGCCCGTAGCAGCATAATGAGTGGATTCAGGTATGATGATTCTAACTGAAATAAGTCACACAGAAAAAGAAACGTCATAAGATATCACTAATACACGGAATGTAAACTTGGCTACAAAGGCACTGAATTACAAAAGAGAACAGGGTCTCAAATTTAGAAAACCAACTTATGCTTGCTTAAGGGGAAAGGTGAGTTGGGGTGCTGCATAAAACCAGAGATTGAAATGAGCACAGATAAAGTTCCTTAAGCCAAATATGTAATAGACAAGGGCTACTCCTTGCTCAACGAAATGGACTCAAAACCCCATATTAAACGCCTAATAATGTACCTGACTAGTAAGTATCTTAAAACTTATGGATTGGTATGTCTCTGAAAGAGAATCAAGCGTGAGTACAGGGGCATAAACGCAGCAGTGATAGGATTGGAGAGGTTCGGTGAGCAAATGAAGACCCTTTGAAGTCATATTGCATGGTACCCATTCCACGGGTCTCAACTCTCCAAGTTTAAGGGATTCTTCCTTCAGCTAAAAAATGCATGTGGAACACAGAGTGTGTTCAACCGTGTGATCGGGAGACGTGTTCTAATATGTCTCAGTTCTCATCCCCTGGTACTCGGGTGCAACATTGCAGACGCTTTACTAACATTCTCCCGACATGGAGAGACAGTGCCTTTAACCTCCTGTTTGGCCCAGTTTGCAATTTCTGCGGAAGATGAACAGGAATAGGGAGAACCAATGAGAGACTAGCTGGAGGTGTCTGGACGGGCAAATTTCACTCTCATTTCCCACCAGGAAGAGGAATTAACCAAAGGCTCAGCGTGCCGTGCCGGAACCAGATTAGGGCCTGAAGCAATCCTGCGGTGTTGCGGCCAGCTCACAAGAAAGCAAGTTGAAGAAAGGAGCTCAGGGGCACTGTAATTCACAAACCTGCAGAGTTATAAATGACAGCTATCGTCCAAAAATATACTGAAGTAAGGCTGCCAAGAGGACTTGAAAGCAGGGCAGAATTGCAGGAAACCGATTTCAGGAGGTAGACTGGAATTACATTTAAAGCATAGGAAAAGAGGCAGAACTTCCACAATGATGCACTTGGCCAAAAAGGGCGTATGCGTTTTTTCCTGAATATATTCAGGAAAAAACGCATACGCCCTTTTTGGCCAACGAAGCAAGCTTGCAAAGGAAATCTGCACTATAATGAAGTCTCACTTCCCCCCGGACAAAAGGGCCATCTGAAAAAAGTGTAAAATCCAGAAAGGCAGGACAGGCCATGGACAACTGTGAGACTTGTTATGCTAATGGGTGGGATGTAAATTGCCAACAGCCACTGGGGAGAAGTGTATGGTGTTTCCTGAAACATCTAAAAAACAAAGCAACAGAGCCTAGGGCACTTCCACTTATGGTCCTATAGCTTAGGGATATTATAATCAAAAAGACTCAGCCACGCCAAAGTTTGGGATGGTTCTGTTTACAAGAACCTCGTTTACGGTACAAGTTCAATATCGCAGAGAGTGAAAAATGGATAAAGAAATTGTGCTACTTAAGTACAATGCAATATCGCTCAGCAATGAAATCTAAGGCATCAGGCCCATAGCAGCATAATGAGTGGATTCAGGTATGATGATTCTAACTGAAATAAGTCACACAGAAAAAGAAACATCATAAGATATCACTAATACACGGAATGTAAACTTGGCTACACAGGAACTGGATTAGAAAAAAGAACAGGGTCTCAAATGTAGAAAACCAACTTATGCTTGCTTAAGCGGAAAGGTGAGTTGGGGTGCTGCATAAAACCAGAGATTGAAATGAGCACAGATAAAGTTCCTTAAGCCAAATATTAATAGACAAGAGCTACTCCTTGCTCAACGAAATGGGCTCAACATCCCATATTAAACGCCTAAGAATGTACCTGACTAGTAAGTATCTTAAAACCTATGGATTGCTATGTCTCCAAAAGAGAATCAAGCGTGTGTACAGGGGCATAAACGCAGCAGTGATAGGATTGGAGAGGTTCGGTGAGCAAATGAAGACCCTTTGAAGTCATATTGCATGGTACCCATTCCACGGGTCTCAACTCTCCATGTTTGAGGGATTTCTCCTTCAGCTAAAACATGCATGTGGAACCCAGAGTATGATCAACCATGTGATGGGGAGACGTATTCCAATATGTCTCAGTTTTCATCCCCTGGTACTCGGGTGCAACATTCTAGACGGTTTACTAACACTCTCCCGACTTGGAGAGTCAGTGCCTTTAACCTCTTGTTTGGCCCAGTTTGCAATTTCTCCAGAAGATGAACTGGAGTAGGGAGAACCAATGAGAGACTAGCTGGAGGTGTCTGGACGGGCAAATTTAACTCTCATTTCCCACCAGGAAGAGGAATTAACCAAAGGCTCAGCGTGCCGTGCCGGAACCTGATTAGGGCCTGAAGCAATCCTGCGGTGTTGCGGTCAGCTCACAAGAAAGCGAGTTGAAGAAAGGAGCCCAGGGGCACTGTAATTCACAAACCTGCAGAGTTATAAATGACAGCTATCGTCCAAAAATATACTGAAGTAAGGCTGCCAAGAGGACTTGAAAGCGGGGCAGAATTGCAGGAAACCGATTTCAGGAGGTAGACTGGAATTGCATTTAAAGCATAGGAAAAGAGGCAAAACGTCGACAATGATGCACTTGGCCAAAAAGGGCGTATGCGTTTTTTCCTGAATATATTCAGGAAAAAACGCATACGCCCTTTTTGGCCAACCAAGCAAGCTTGCAAAGGCAATCTGCACTACAATGAAGTCTCACTTCACCCGGGTCAAAGGGCCATCTGAAAAAAGTGTAAAATCCAGCAAGGAAGGACAGGCCATGGAGAGCTGGGAGACTTGTTATGCTGATGGGCGGGATGTAAATTGCCAACAACCACTCAGGAGAAGTGTATGGTGTTTCCTGAAACATCTAAAAAACAGTGCAACGGAGCCTAGGGCACTTCCAGTTATGGTCCTATAGCTTAGGGAAATTAAAATCAAAAAGACACAGCCACCCCAACGTTTGGGACGGCTCTGTTTACAAGAACCTCGTTTACGGTACAAGTTCAATATCACAGAAACCGAAAAATGGATAAAGAAGTTGTGGTATTTACGTACAATGCAATATCCCTCAGCAATGACATCTATGTCATCAGGCCCGTAGCAGCATAATGAGTGGATTCAGGTATGATGATTCTAAGTGAAATAAGTCACACAGAAAAAGAAACATCATAAGATATCACTAATACACGGAATGTAAACTTGGCTACACAGGAACTGAATTCCAAAACAGAACAGGGTCTCAAATTTAGAAAACCAGCTTATGCTTGCTTAAGGGGAAAGGTGAGTTGGGGTGCTGCATAAAACCAGAGATTGAAATGAGCACAGATAAAGTTCCTTAAGCCAAATATGGAATAGAAAAGAGCTACTCCTTGCTCAACGAGATGGACTCAACACCCCATATTAAACGCCTAAGAATGTACCTGACTAGTAAGTATCTTAAAACCTATGGATTGCTATGTCTCCGAAAGAGAATCAAGCGTCTGTACAGGGGCATAAAGGCAGCAGTGATAGGATTGGAGAGGTTCGGTGGGCAAACGAAGACCCTTTGAAATCATATTGCATGGTACCCATTCAATGGGTCTCAACTCTCCAGGTTTAAGGGATTCTTCCTTCAGCTAAAACATGCATGTGGAACCCAGAGTATGATCAACCGTGTGATCGGGAGACGTGTGCCATTATATCTCAGTTCTCGTCCCCTTGTACTCGGGTGCAACATTCCAGACCCTTTACTAACAATCTCCCGACCTGGAGAGTCAGTGCCTTTAACCTCCTGTTTGGCCCAGTTTGAAATTTCTGCGGAACATGAACAGGAATAGGGAGAAACAATGAGAGACTAGCTGGAGGTGTCTGGACGGGCAAATTTAACTCTCATTTCCCACCACGAAGAGGAATTAAACAAAGGCTCCGCGTGCCGTGCCGGAACCAGATTAGGGCCTGAAGCAATCCTGTGGTGTTGCGGCCAGCTCACAAGAAAGCGAGTTAAAGAAAGGAGCCCAGGGGCACTGTAATTCACAAACCTGCAGAGTTATAAATGACAGCTATCGTCAAAAAATATATTGAAGTAAGTCTGCCAAGAAGACTTGAAAGTGGGGCAGAATTGCAGGAAACTGATTTCAGGAGGTAGACTGGAATTGCATTTAAAGCATAGGAAAAGAGGCAGAACGTCGACAATGATGCACTTGGCCAAAAAGGGCGTATGCGTTTTTTCCTGAATATATTCAGGAAAAAACGCATACGCCCTTTTTGGCCAACCAAGCAAGCTTGCAAAGGAAATCTGCACTACAATGAAGTATCACTTCCCCACGGTCAAAAGGGCCATCTGAAAAGAGTGTAAAATCCAGAAAGGCAGGACAGGCCATGGAGAACTGGGAGCCTTGTTATGCTGATGGGCGGGATGTAAATTGCCAACAGCCACTCAGGAGAAGTGTATGGTGTTTCCTGAAACATCTACAAAACAAAGCAACAGAGCCTAGGGCACTTCCACTTATGGTCCTATAGCTTAGGGAAATTAAAATCAAAAAGACACAGCCACCCCAAAATTTGGGACGGCTCTGTTTACAAAAACCTCGTTTACGGTACAAGTTCAATATCGCAGAAAGTGAAAAATGGATAAAGAATTTGTTGTACTTACGTACAATGCAATATCACTCAGCCTTGACATCTAGGTCATCAGGCCTGTAGCAGCATAATGAGTGGATACAGGTATAATGATTCTAACTGAAATAAGTCACACAGAAAAAGAAACATCATAAGATATCACTAATACACGGAATGTAAACTTGGCTACACAGAACTGGATTACAAAACAGAACAGGGTCTCAAATTTAGAAAACCAACTTATGCTTGCTTAAGGGCAAAGGTGAGTTGGGGTGCTGCATAAAACCAGAGATTGAAATGAGCACAGATAAAGTTCCTTAAGCCAAATATGTAATAGACAAGAGCTACTCCTTGCTCAACTAGATGGACTCAACACCCAATGTTAAATGCCTAAGAATGTACCTGACTATTAAGTATCTTAAAACCTATGGATTGCTATGTCTCCGAAAGAGAATCAAGCGTGTGTACAGGGGCATAAACGCAGCAGTGATAGGATTGGAGAGTTTTGGTGATCAAATGAAGACCCTTTGAAGTCGTATTGTATGGTACCCATTACACGGGTCTCAACTCTCCAGGTTTAAGGGATTCTTCCTTCAGCTAAAACATGCATGTGGAACCCAGAGTATGATCAACCGTGTGATCGGGAGACGTTTTGAAATATGTCTCAGTTCTCATCCCCTGGTACTCGGGTGCAACATTCCAGATGCTTTACTAACACTCTCCCGACTTGGAGAGTCAGTGCCTTTAACCTCCTGTTTGGCCCAGTTTACAAATTCCGCGGAAGATGAACAGGAATAGGGAGAACCAATGAGAGACTAGCTGGAGGTGTCTGGACGGGCAAATTTAACTCTCATTTCCCACCAGGAAGAGGAATTAACCAAAGGCTCAGCGTGCCGTGCCGGAACCAGATTAGGGCCTGAAGCAATCCTGCGGTGTTGCGGCCAGCTCACAAGAAAGCGAGTTGAAGAAAGGAGCTCAGGGGCACTGTAATTCACAAACCTGCAGAGTTATAAATGACAGGTATCGTCCAAAAATATACTGAAGTAAGGCTGCCAAGAGGACTTGAATGCGGGGCAGAATTGCAGGAAACCGATTTCAGGAGGTAGACTGGAATTGCATTTAAAGCATAGGAAAAGAGGCAGAACGTCGACAATGATGCACTTGGCCAAAAAGGACGTATGCGTTTTTTCCTGAATATATTCAGGAAAAAAAGCATACGCCCTTTTTCGCCAACCAAGCAAGCTTGCAAAGGAAATCTGCACTACAATGAAGTCTCACTTCCCCCGGGTCAAAAGGGACATCTGAAAAAAGTGTAAAATCCAGAAAGGCAGGACAGGCCATGGAGAACTGGGAGCCTTGTTATGCTGATGGGTGGGATGTAAATTGCCAACAGCCAGTCGGGAGAAATGTATGGTGTTTCCTGAAACATCTAAAAAACAAAGCAACAGAGCCTAGGGCACTTCCACTTATGGTCCTACAGCTTAGGGAAATTAAAATCAAAAAGACACAGCCACCCCAAAGTTTGGGATGGCTCTGTTTACAAGAACCTCGTTTACGGTACAAGTTCAATATCGCAGAAAGTGAAAAATGGATAAAGAAGTTGTGGTACTTACGTACAATGCAATATCACTCAGCAATGAAATCTATGTCATCAGGCCCGTAGCAGCATAATGAGTGGATTCAGGTATGATGATTCTAACTGAAATAAGTCACACAGAAAAAGAAACATCATAAGATATCAATAATACACGGAATGTAAACTTGGCTACACAGGAACTGAATTTTAAAACAGAACATGTTCACAAATTTAGAAAATCAACTTATGCTTGCTTAAGGGGAAAGGTGAGTTGGGCTGCTGCATAAAACCAGAGATTGAAATGAGCACAGATAAAGTTCCTTAAGCCAAATATGTAATAGACAAGAGCTACTCCTTGCTCAACGAAATGGACTCAAAACCCCATATTAAACGCCTAAGAATGTACCTGACTAGTAATATCTTAAAATCTATGGATTGCTATGTCTCCGAAAGAGAATCAAGCATGTGTAGAGGGGCATAAACGCAGCCATGATAGGATTGGAGAGGTTCGGTGAGCAAATGAAGACCCTTTGAAGTCATATTGCATGGTACCCATTCCACGGGTCTCAACTCTCCAGGTTTAAGGGATTCTTCCTTCAGCTAAAACATGCATGTGGAACCCAGAGTATGATCAACCGTGTGATCGGGAGACGTGTTCAAATATGTCTCAGTTCTCGTCGCCTGGTACTCGGGTGCAAAATTCCAGACGCTTTACTAACACTCTCTCGACTTGGAGAGTCAGTGCCTTTAACCTGCTGTTTCACTCAGTTTGCAATTTCTGTGGAAGATGAACAGGAATAGGGAGAACCATTGAGAGACTAGCTGGAGGTTTCTGGACGGGCAAATTTAACTCTCATTTCCAACCAGGAAGACGAATTAACCATAAGGCTCAGCATGCCGTGCCGGAACCAGATTAGGGCCTGAAGCAATCCTGCGGTGTTGCGGCCAGCTCACAAGAAAGCGAGTTGAAGAAAGGAGCTCAGGTGCACTGTAATTCACAACCCTGCACAGTTATAAATGACAGCTATCGTACAAAAATATACGAAGTAAGGCTGCCAAGAGTCCTTGAATGCAGGGGAGAAATGCAGGAAACCAATTTCAGGAGGTAGACTGGAATTGCATTTAAAGAGGCAGAACGTCGACAATGATGCACTTGGCCAAAAAGGGCGTATGCGTTCTTTCCTGAGTATATTCAGGAAAAAACGCATATGCCCTTTTTAGCCAACCAAGCAAGCTTGCAAAGGAAATCTGCACTACAATGAAGTCTCACTTCCCCCCGGTCAAAAGGGCCAACTGAAAAAAGTGTAAAATCCAGAAAGGCAGGACAGGCCATGGAGAACTGGGAGCCTTGTTATGCTGATGGGCGGGATGTATATTGCCAACAGCCACTAGGGAGAAGTGTATGGTGTTTCCTGAAACATCTAAAAAACAAAGCAACAGAGCCTAGGGCACTGCCACTTATGGCCCTATAGCATATGGAAATTAAAATAAAAAAGACACAGCCACCCCAAAGTTTGGGACGGCTCTGTTTACAAGAATCTCGTTTACGGGACAAGTTCAATATCACAGAAAGTGAAAAATGGATAAAGAAGTTGTGGTACTTACGTACAATGCAATATCACTCAGCAATGAAATCTATGTCATCAGGCCAGTAGCAGCATAATGAGTGGATTCAGGTATGATGATTCTAACTGAAATAAGTCACACAGAAAAAGAAACATCATAAGATATCACTAATACACGGAATGTAAACTTGGCTACAAAGGAACTGGATTACAAAGGAGAACAGGGTCTCAAATTTAGAAAACCAACTTATGCTTGCTTAAGGGGAAAGGTGAGTTGGGGTGCTGCATAAAACCAGAGATTGAAATGAGCACAGATAAAGTTCCTTAAGCCAAATATGTACTACACAAGAGCTACTCCTTGCTCAACGAAATGGACTCAACACCCCATATTAAACGCCTAAGAATGTATCTGACTAGTAAGTATCTTAAAACCTATGGATCGCTATGTCTCCGAAAGAGAATCAAGCGTGTGTACAGGGACATAAACGCAGCAGTGATAGGATTGGAGAGGTTCAGTGAGCAAATGAAGACCATTTGAAGTCATATTGCATGGTACCCATTCCACGGGTCTCAACTCTCCAGGTTTAAGGGATTCTTCCTTCAGCTAAATCATGCATGTGGAACCCAGAGTATGATCAACCGTGTGATTGGGAGACGTGTTCCAATATGTCTCAGTTCTCGTCCCCTGGTACTCGGGTGCAACATTCCAGACGCTTTACTAACACTCTCCCGACTTGGAGAGTCAGTGCCTTTAACCTCCTGTTTGGCCCAGTTTGCAATTTCTGCGGAAGATGAACAGGAATAGGGAGAACCAATGAGAGACTAGCTGTAGGTGTCTGGACGGGCAAATTTAACTCTCATTTCCCACCACGAAGAGGAATTAACCAAAGGCTCAGCGTCCCGTGCCGGAACCAGATTAGGGCCTGAAGCAATCCTGCGGTGTTGCGGCCAGCTCCCAAGAAAGTGAGTTGAAGAAAGGAGCTCAGGGGCACTTTAATTCACAAACCTGCAGAGTTATAAATGACAGCTATCGTCCAAAAATATACTGAAGTAAGGCTGCCAAGAGGACTTGAAAGCGGGGCAGAATTGCAGGAAACAAATTTCAGGAGGTAGACTGGAATTGCATTTAAAGCATAGGAAAAGAGGCAGAACGTCGACAATGATGCACTTGGCCAAAAAGGGCGTATGCGTTTTTTCCTGAATATATTCAGGAAAAAACGCATACGCCCTTTTTGGCCAACCAAGCAAGCTTGCAAAGGAAATCTGCACTACAATGAAGTCTCACTTCCCCACGGTCAAAAGGGCCATCTGAAAAAAGTGTAAAATCCAGAAAGGCAGGACAGGCCATGGAGAACTGGGAGCCTTGTTATGCTGATGGGCGGGATGTATATTGCCAACAGCCACTCGGGAGAAGTGTATGTTGTTTCCTGAAACATCTAAAAAACAAAGCAACAGAGCCTAGGGCACTTCCACTTATGGTCCTATAGCTTAGGGAAATTAAAATCAAAAAGACACAGCCACCCCAAAGTTTGGGACGGCTCTGTTTACAAGAACCTCGTTTACGGTACAAGTTCAATATCGCAGAAAGCGAAAAATGGATAAAGAAGTTGTGGTACTTACGTACAATGCAATATCACTCAGCAATGACATCTATGTCATCAGGCCCGTAGCAGCATAATGAGTGGATTCAGGTATGATGATTCTAACTGAAATAAGTCACACAGAAAAAGAAATATCATAAGATATCACTAATACACGGAATGTAAACTTGGCTACACAGGAACTGAATTACAAAACAGAATAAGTTCTCAAATTTAGAAAACCAACTTATGCTTGCTTAAGGGGAAAGGAGAGTTGGGGTGCTGCATAAAACCAGAGATTGAAATGAGCACAGATAATGTTCCTTAAGCCAAATATGGAATAGACAAGAGATACTCCTTGCTCAACGAAATGGACTCAACACCCCATATTAAACGCCTAAGAATGTACCTGACTACTAAGTATATTAAAACGTATGGATTGTTATGTCTCCGAAAGAGTATCAAGCGTGTGTACAGGGGCATAAAAGCAGCACTGATAGGATTGGAGAGGTTCAGTGAGCAAATGAAGACCCTTTGAAGTCATATTGCATGGTACCCATTCCACGGGTCTCAACTCTCCAGGTTTAAGGGATTTTTCCTTCAGCTAAAACACGCATGTGGAACCCAGAGTATGATCAACCGTGTGATTGGGAGACGTGTTCAAATATGTCTCAGTGTTCTTCCCCTGGTACTCGGGTGCAACATTCCAGACGCTTTACTAACACTCTCCCGACTTGGAAAGTCAGTGAATTTAACCTCCTGTTTGGCCCAGTTTGCAATTTCTGCGGAAGATGAACAGGAATAGGGAGAACCAATGAGAGACTAGCTGGAGGTGTCTGGACGGGCAAATTTAACTCTCATTTCCCACCAGGAAGAGGAATTAACCAAAGGCTCAGCGTGCCGTGCCGGAACCAGATTAGGGCCTGAAGCAATCCTGCGGTGTTGCGGCCAGCTCACAAGAAAGCGAGTTGAAGAAAGGAGCTCAGGGGCACTGTAATTCACAAACCTGCAGAGTTATAAATGACAGCTATCGTCCAAAAATATACTGAAGTAAGGTTGCCAAGAGGACTTGAAAGTGGGGCAGAATTGCAGGACAGCGATTTCAGGAGGTAGACTGGAATTGCATTTAAAGCATAGGAAGAGAGGCAGAACGTCGACAATCATGCACTTGGCCAAAAAGGGCGTATGCGGTTTTTCCTGAATATATTCAGGAGAAAACGCATACGCCCTTTTTGGCGAACCAAGCAAGCTTGCAAAGGAAATCTGCACTACAATGAAGTCTCACTTCCCCCTGGTCAAAAGGGCGATCTGCAAAAAGTGTAAAATCCAGAAAGGCAGGACAGGCCATGGAGAACTGGGAGCCTAGTTATGCTGATGGGTGGGATGTAAACTGCCAACAGCCACTGGGGAGAAGTATATGGTGTTTCCTGAAACATCTATAAACAAAGCAACAGAGCCTAGGGCACTTCCACTTATGGTCCTATAGCTTAGGGCAATTAAAATCAAAAAGACACAGCCACCCCAATGTTTGGGATGGCTCTGTTTACAAGAACCTCGTTTACGGTACAAGTTCAATATCGCAGAAAGTGAAAAATGGATAAAGAAGTTGTGGTACTTACGTACAATGTAATATCACTCAGCAATGAAATCTATGTCATCAGGCCAATAGCAGCATAATGAGTGGATTCAGCTATGATGATCCTAACTGAAACAAGTCACACAGAAAAGGAAACATCATAAGATATCACTAATACACGGAATGTAAACTTGGCTACACAGGAACTGGATTACAAAGAAGAACAGTGTCTCAAATGTAGAAAACCAACATATGCTTGCTTAAGGGGAAAGGTGAGTTGGGGTGCTGCATAAAACGGGAGATTGAAATGAGCACAGATAAAGTTCCTTAAGCCAAATATGGAATAGACAAGAGCTACTCCTTGCTCAACAAAATGGACTCAACACCCCATATTAAACGCCTAAGAATGTACCTGACTAGTAAGTATCTTAAAACCTATGGATTGCTATGTCTCCAAAAGAGAATCAAGCGTGTGTACAGGGGCATAAACACAGCAGTGATAGGATTGGAGAGGTTCGGTGAGCAAATGAAGACCCTTTGAAGTCATATTGCATGGTACCCGTTCCACGGGTCTCAACTCTCCAGGTTTAAGGGATTCTTCCTTCATCTAAAACATGCATGTGGAACCCAGAGTATGATATACCGTGTGATCGGGAGACGTGTTCAAATATGTCTCAGTTTTCCTCCCCTGGTACTCGGGTGCAACATTCCAGATGCTTTACTAACACTCTCCCAACTTGGAGACTCAGTGCCTTAAACCTCTTGATTGGCCCAGTTTGCAATTTCTGTGGAAGATGAACAGGAACAGGGAGAACCAGTTAGAGACTAGCTGGAGGTGTCTGGACGGGCAAATTTAACTCTCATTTCCCACCAGGAAGAGGAATTAACCAAAGGCTCAGCGTGCCGTGCCGGAACCAGATTAGGGCCTGAAGCAATCCTGCGGTGTTGCGGCCAGCTCACAAGAAAGCGAATTGAAGAAAGGAGCTCAGGGGCACTGTAATTCACAAACCTGCAGAGTTATAAATGACAGCTATCGTCCAAAACTATACTGAAGTAAGGCTGCCAAGAAGACTTGAGAGCGGGGCAGAATTACAGGAAACCGATTTCAGGAGGTAGACTGGAATTGCATTTAAAGCATAGGAAAAGAGGCAGAACGTCGACAATGATGCACTTGGCCAAAAAGGGTGTATGCGTTTTTTCCTGAATATATTCAGGAAAAAACGCATACGCCCTTTTTGGACAACCAAGCAAGCTTGCAAAGGAAATCTGCACTACAATGAAGTCTCACTGCCCCCCGGTCAAAAGGGCCATCTGAAAAAAGTGTAAAATCCAGAAAGGCAGGACAGGCCATGGAGAACTGGGATCCTTGTTATGCTGAAGAGCGGGATGTAAATTGCCAACAGCCACTCGGGAGAAGTGTATGATGTTTCCTGAAACATATAAAAAACAAAGCAACAGAGCCTAGGGCACTTCCACTTATGGTCCTATAGCTTAGGGAAATTAAAATCAAAAAGACACAGCCACCCCAAAGTTTCGGACGGCTCTGTTTACAAGAACCTCGTTTACGGTACAAGTTCAATTTCGCAGAAAGTGAAAAATGGATAAAGAAGTTGTGGTACTTACGTACAATGCAATATCACTCAGCAATGAAATCTATGTCATCAGGCCCGTAGCAGCATAATGAGTGGATTCAGGTATGATGATTCTAACTGAAATAAGTCACACAGAAAAAGAAACATCATAAGATATCACTAATACACGGAATGTAAACTTGGCTACACAGGAACTGGATTACAAAACAGAACAGGGTCTCAAATTTAGAAAACCAACTTATGCTTGCTTAAGGGGAAAGGCGAGTTTGGGTGCTGCATAAAACCAGAGATTGAAATGAGCACAGATAATGTTCCTTAAGCCAAATATGTAATACACAAGAGCTACTCCTTGCTCAACGAAATGGACTCAACACCCCATATTAAACGCCTAAGAATGTACCTGACTAGTAAGTATCTTAAAACCTATTGATCGCTATGTCTCCGAAAGAGAATCAAGCGTGTGTACAGGGGCATAAACGCAGCAGTGATAGGATTGGAGAGGTTCGGTGAGCAAATGAAGACCCTTTGAAGTCATATTGCATGGTACCCATTCCACGGGTCTCAACTCTCCAGGTTTAAGGGATTCTTCCTTCAGCTAAAACATGCATGTGGAACCCAGAGTATGATCAACCGTGTGATCGGGAGACGTGTTCAAATATGTCTCAGTTCTCGTCCCCTGGTACTCGGGTGCAACATTCCAGACGCTTTACTAACACTCTCCCGACTTGGAGAGTCAGTGCCTTTAACCTCCTGTTTGGCGCAGTTTGCAATTTCTGCGGAAGATGAACAGGAATAGGGAGAACCAATGAGAGACTAGCTGGAGGTGTCTGGACGGGCAAATTTAACTCTCATTTCCCACCACGAAGAGGAATTAACCAAAGGCTCAGCATGCCGTGCCAGAACAAGATTAGGGCCTGAAGCAATCCTGCGGTGTTGCGGCCAGCTCCCAAGAAAGCGAGTTGAAGAAAGGAGCTCAGGGGCACTGTCATTCACAAACCTGCAAAGTTATAAATGACAGCTATCTTCCAAAAATATACTGAAGTAAGGCTGCCAAGGGGACTTGAAAGCGGGGCAGAATTGCCAGAAACCAATTTCAGGAGGTTGACTGGAATTGCATTTAAAGCATAGGAAAAGAGGCAGAACGTCGACAATGATGCACTTGGACAAAAAGAGCGTATGCGTTCTTTCCTGAGTATATTCAGGAAAAAACGCATACGCCCTTTTTGGCCAACCAAGCAAGCTTGCAAAGGAAATCTGCACTAGAATGAAGTCTCACTTCCCCCGGTCAAAAGGGCCAACTGAAAAAAGTGTAAAATCCAGAAAGGCAGGACAGGCCATGGAGAACTGGGAGCCTTGTTATGCTGATGGGCGGGATGAAAATTGCCAACAGCCACTCGGGAGAAGTGTATGGTGTTTCCTGAAACATCTAAAAAACAAAGCAACAGAGCCTAGGGCACTTCCACTTATGGCCCTATAGATTAGGGAAATTAAAATCAAAAAGACACAGCCACCTCAAAGTTTGGGATGGCTCTGTTTACAAGAAACTCATTTACGGGACAAGTTCAATATCACAGAAAGTGAAAAATGGATAAAGAAGTTGTGTTACTTACGTACAATGCAATATCACTCAGCAATGAAATCTATGTCATCAGGCCAGTAGCAGCATAATGAGTGGATTCAGGTATGATGATTCTAACTGAAATAAGTCACACAGAAAAAGAAACATCATAAGATATCACTAATACACGGAATGTAAACTTGGCTACAAAGGAACTGGATTACAAAACAGAACAGGGTCTCAAATTTAGAAAACCAACTTATGCTTGCTTAAGGGGAAAGGTGAGTTGGGGTGCTGCATAAAACCAGAGATTGAAATGAGCACAGATGAAGTTCCTTAAGCCAAATATGTAATAGACAAGAGCTACTCCTTGCTCAACGAAATGGACTCAACACCCCATATTAAACGCCTAAGAATGTATCTGAATAGTAAGTATCTTAAAACCTATGGATCGCTATGTCTCCGAAAGAGAATCAAGCGTGTGTACAGGGACATAAACGCAGCAGTGATAGGATTGGAGAGGTTCAGTGAGCAAATGAAGACCGTTTGAAGTCATATTGCATGGTACCCATTCCACGGGTCTCAACTCTCCAGGTTTAAGGGATTCTTCCTTCAGCTAAATCATGCATGTGGAACCCAGAGTATGATCAACCGTGTGATTGGGAGACGTGTTCCAATATGTCTCAGTTCTCGTCCCCTGGTACTCGGGTGCAACATTCCAGACGCTTTACTAACACTCTCCCGACTTGGAGAGTCAGTGCCTTTAACCTCCTGTTTGGCCCAGTTTGCAATTTCTGCGGGAGATGAACAGGAATAGGGAGAACCAATGAGAGACTAGCTGTAGGTGTCTGGACGGGCAAATTTAACTCTCATTTCCCACCACGAAGAGGAATTAACCAAAGGCTCAGCGTGCCGTGCCGGAACCAGATTAGGGCCTGAAGCAATCCTGCGGTGTTGCGGCCAGCTCCCAAGAAAGTGAGTTGAAGAAAGGAGCTCAGGGGCACTGTAATTCACAAACCTGCAGAGTTATAAATGACAGCTATCGTCCAAAAATATACTGAAGTAAGGCTGCCAAGAGGACTTGAAAGCGGGGCAGAATTGCAGGAAACCAATTTCAGGAGGTAGACTGGAATTGCATTTAAAGCATAGGAAAAGAGGCAGAACGTCGACAATGATGCACTTGGCCAAAAAGGGCGTATGCGTTCTTTCCTGAGTATATTCAGGAAAAAACGCATATGCCCTTTTTAGCCAACCAAGCAAGCTTGCAAAGGAAATCTGCACTACAATGAAGTCTCACTTCCCCCCGGTCAAAAGGGCCAACTGAAAAAAGTGTAAAATCCAGAAAGGCAGGACAGGCCATGGAGAACTGGGAGCCTTGTTATGCTGAAGGGCGGGATGTATATTGCCAACAGCCACTAGGGAGAAGTGTATGGTGTTTCCTGAAACATCTAAAAAACAAAGCAACAGAGCCTAGGGCACTGCCACTTATGGCCCTATAGCATATGGAAATTAAAATAAAAAAGACACAGCCACCCCAAAGTTTGGGACGGCTCTGTTTACAAGAATCTCGTTTACGGGACAAGTTCAATATCACAGAAAGTGAAAAATGGATAAAGAAGTTGTGGTACTTACGTACAATGCAATATCACTCAGCAATGAAATCTATGTCATCAGGCCAGTAGCAGCATAATGAGTGGATTCAGGTATGATGATTCTAACTGAAATAAGTCACACAGAAAAAGAAACATCATAAGATATCACTAATACACGGAATGTAAACTTGGCTACAAAGGAACTGGATTACAAAGGAGAACAGGGTCTCAAATTTAGAAAACCAACTTATGCTTGCTTAAGGGGAAAGGTGAGTTGGGGTGCTGCATAAAACCAGAGATTGAAATGAGCACAGATAAAGTTCCTTAAGCCAAATATGTACTACACAAGAGCTACTCCTTGCTCAACGAAATGGACTCAACACCCCATATTAAACGCCTAAGAATGTATCTGACTAGTAAGTATCTTAAAACCTATGGATCGCTATGTCTCCGAAAGAGAATCAAGCGTGTGTACAGGGACATAAACGCAGCAGTGATAGGATTGGAGAGGTTCAGTGAGCAAATGAAGACCCTTTGAAGTCATATTGCATGGTACCCATTCCACGGGTCTCAACTCTCCAGGTTTAAGGGATTCTTCCTTCAGCTAAATCATGCATGTGGAACCCAGAGTATGATCAACCGTGTGATTGGGAGACGTGTTCCAATATGTCTCAGTTCTCGTCCCCTGGTACTCGGGTGCAACATTCCACACGCTTTACTAACACTCTCCCGACTTGGAGAGTCAGTGCCTTTAACCTCCTGTTTGGCCCAGTTTGCAATTTCTGCGGAAGATGAACAGGAATAGGGAGAACCAATGAGAGACTAGCTGTAGGTGTCTGGACGGGCAAATTTAACTCTCATTTCCCACCACGAAGAGGAATTAACCAAAGGCTCAGCGTCCCGTGCCGGAACCAGATTAGGGCCTGAAGCAATCCTGCGGTGTTGCGGCCAGCTCCCAAGAAAGTGAGTTGAAGAAAGGAGCTCAGGGGCACTTTAATTCACAAACCTGCAGAGTTATAAATGACAGCTATCGTCCAAAAATATACTGAAGTAAGGCTGCCAAGAGGACTTGAAAGCGGGGCAGAATTGCAGGAAACAAATTTCAGGAGGTAGACTGGAATTGCATTTAAAGCATAGGAAAAGAGGCAGAACGTCGACAATGATGCACTTGGCCAAAAGGGCGTATGCGTTTTTTCCTGAATATATTCAGGAAAAAACGCATACGCCCTTTTTGGCCAACCAAGCAAGCTTGCAAAGGAAATCTGCACTACAATGAAGTCTCACTTCCCCACGGTCAAAAGGGCCATCTGAAAAAAGTGTAAAATCCAGAAAGGCAGGACAGGCCATGGAGAACTGGGAGCCTTGTTATGCTGATGGGCGGGATGTATATTGCCAACAGCCACTCGGGAGAAGTGTATGTTGTTTCCTGAAACATCTAAAAAACAAAGCAACAGAGCCTAGGGCACTTCCACTTATGGTCCTATAGCTTAGGGAAATTAAAATCAAAAAGACACAGCCACCCCAAAGTTTGGGACGGCTCTGTTTACAAGAACCTCGTTTACGGTACAAGTTCAATATCGCAGAAAGCGAAAAATGGATAAAGAAGTTGTGGTACTTACGTACAATGCAATATCACTCAGCAATGACATCTATGTCATCAGGCCCGTAGCAGCATAATGAGTGGATTCAGGTATGATGATTCTAACTGAAATAAGTCACACAGAAAAAGAAACATCATAAGATATCACTAATACACGGAATGTAAACTTGGCTACACAGGAACTTAATTACAAAACAGAATAAGTTCTCAAATTTAGAAAACCAACTTATGCTTGCTTAAGGGGAAAGGAGAGTTGGGGTGCTGCATAAAACCAGAGATTGAAATGAGCACAGATAATGTTCCTTAAGCCAAATATGGAATAGACAAGAGATACTCCTTGCTCAACGAAATGGACTCAACACCCCATATTAAACGCCTAAGAATGTACCTGACTACTAAGTATATTAAAACGTATGGATTGTTATGTCTCCGAAAGAGTATCAAGCGTGTGTACAGGGGCATAAAAGCAGCACTGATAGGATTGGAGAGGTTCAGTGAGCAAATGAAGACCCTTTGAAGTCATATTGCATGGTACCCATTCCACGGGTCTCAACTCTCCAGGTTTAAGGGATTTTTCCTTCAGCTAAAACACGCATGTGGAACCCAGAGTATGATCAACCGTGTGATTGGGAGACGTGTTCAAATATGTCTCAGTGTTCTTCCCCTGGTACTCGGGTGCAACATTCCAGACGCTTTACTAACACTCTCCCGACTTGGAAAGTCAGTGAATTTAACCTCCTGTTTGGCCCAGTTTGCAATTTCTGCGGAAGATGAACAGGAATAGGGAGAACCAATGAGAGACTAGCTGGAGGTGTCTGGACGGGAAAATTTAACTCTCATTTCCCACCAGGAAGAGGAATTAACCAAAGGCTCAGCGTGCCGTGCCGGAACCAGATTAGGGCCTGAAGCAATCCTGCGGTGTTGCGGCCAGCTCACAAGAAAGCGAGTTGAAGAAAGGAGCTCAGGGGCACTGTAATTCACAAACCTGCAGAGTTATAAATGACAGCTATCGTCCAAAAATATACTGAAGTAAGGTTGCCAAGAGGACTTGAAAGCGGGGCAGAATTGCAGGACAGCGATTTCAGGAGGTAGACTGGAATTGCATTTAAAGCATAGGAAGAGAGGCAGAACGTCGACAATCATGCACTTGGCCAAAAAGGGCGTATGCGGTTTTTCCTGAATATATTCAGGAGAAAACGCATACGCCCTTTTTGGCGAACCAAGCAAGCTTGCAAAGGAAATCTGCACTACAATGAAGTCTCACTTCCCCCCGGTCAAAAGGGCCATCTGAAAAAAGTGTAAAATCCAGAAAGGCAGGACAGGCCATGGAGAACTGGGAGCATTGTTATGCTGATGGGTGGGATGTAATTTGCCAACAGCCAGTAGGGAGAAGTGTATGGTGTTTCCTGAAACATCTGAAAAACAAAGCAACAGAGCCTATGTCAATTCCACTTATGGTCCTATAGCTTAGGGAAATTAAAATCAATTAGACACACCCACCCCAAAGTTTGGGACGGGTCTGTTTACAAGAACCTCGTTTACGGTACAAGTTCAATATCGCAGAAAGTAAAAAATGGATAAAGAAGTTGTGGTACTTACGTACAATGCAATATCACTCAGCAATGAAATCTATGACATCAGGCCCATAGCAGCATAATTAGTGGATTCAGGTATGATGATTCTAACTGAAATAAGTCACACAGAAAAAGAAACATCATAAGATATCACTAATACACGGAATGTAAACTTGGGTACACAGGAACTGGATTACAAAACAGAACAAGGTCTCAAATTTAGAAAACCAACTTATGCTTGCTTAAGGGGAAAGGTGAGTTGGGGTGCTGCATAAAACCAGAGATTGAAATGAGCACAGATAAAGTTCCTTAAGCCAAATATGTAACAGACAAGAGCTACTCCTTGCTCAACGAAATGGACTCAACACCCCATATTAAACACCTAAGTATGTACGTGACTAGTAAGTATCTTAAAACCCATGGATTGCTATGTCTCCGAAAGACAATCAAGCGTGTGTACAGGGACATAAACGCAGCAGTGATAGGATTGGCGAGGTTCGGTGAGCAAATGAAGACCCTTTGACGTCATATTGCATGGTACCCATTCCACGGGTCTCAAGTCTCCAGGTTTAAGGGATTCTTCCTTCAGCTAAAACATGCATGTGGAACCCAGAGTATGATCAACCGTGTGATCGGGAGACGTGTTCAAATATGTCTCAGTTCTCGTCCCCTGGTACTCGGGTGCAACATTCCAGACGCTTTACTAGCACTCTCCCGACTTGGAGAGTCAGTGCCTTTAACCTCCTCTTTGGCCCAGTTTGCAATTTCTGCGGAACATGAACAGGAATAGGGAGGACCAATGAGAGACTACCTGGAGGTGTCTGGACGGGCAAATTTAACTCTCATTTCCCACCAGGAAGAGGAATTAACCAAAGTCTCAGCATGCCGTGGGGAACCAGATTAGGGCCTGAAGCAATCCTGCGGTGTTGCGGCCAGCTCACAAGAAAGCGAGTTGAAGAAAGGAGCTCAGGGGCACTGTAATTCACAAACTTGCAGAGTTATAAATGACAGCTATCGTCCAAAAATATACTGAAGTAAGGCTGCCAAGAGGACTTGAACGTGGGGCAGAATTGCAGGAAACCGATATCAGGAGGGAGACAGGAATTGCATTTAAAGCATAGGAAAAGAGGCAGAACGTCCACAATGATGCACTTGGCCAAAAAGGGCGTATGCGTTTTTTCCTGAATATATTCAGGAAAAAACGCATACGCCCTTTTTGGCCAACCAAGCTAGCTTGCAAAGGAAATCTGCACTACAATGAAGTCTCACTTCCCCCCGGTCAAAAGGGCCATCTGAAAAAAGTGTAAAATCCAGAAAGGCAGGACAGGCCATGGAGAACTGGGAGCCTTGTTATGCTGATGGGCAGGTTGTAAATTGCCAACAGCCACTTGGGAGAAGTGTATGGTGTTTCCTGAAACATCTAAAAAACAAAGCAACAGAGCCTAGGTCAATTCCACTTATGGTCCTATAGCTTAGGGAAATTAAAATCAAAAAGACACAGCCACCCCAAAGTTTGGGACGGCTCTGTTTACAAGAACCTCTTTTACGGTACATTCAATATCGCAGAAAGCGCAAAATGGATAAAGAAGTTGTGGTACTTACGTACAATGCAATATCACTCAGCAATGAAATCTATGTCAACAGGCCTGTAGCAGAAAATGAGTGGGTTCAGGTATGATGATTCTAACTGAAATAAGTCACACAGAAAAAGAAACATAAGATATCACTAATACACGGAATGTAAACTTGGCTACACAGGAACTGGATTACAAAACAGAAGAGGGTCTCAAATTTAGAAAACCAACTTATGCTTGCTTAAGGGGAAACGTGAGTTGGGGTGATGCATAAAACCAGAGATTGAAATGAGCACAGATAAACTTCCTTAAGCCAAATATGGAATAGACAAGAGCTACTCCTTGCTCAACGAAATGGACTCAACACCCCATATTAAACGCCTAAGAATGTACCTGACTAGTAAGTATCTTAAAACCTATGGATTGCTATGTCTCTGAAAGAGAATCAAGCGTGTGTAGAGGGGCATAAACGCAGCAGTGATAGGATTGGAGAGGTTCGGTGAGCAAATGAAGACCCTTTGAAGTCATATTGCATGGTACCCATTCCACGGGTCTCAACTCTCCAGGTTTAAGGGATTCTTCCTTCAGCTAAAACATGCATGTGGAACCCAGAGTATGATCAACCGTGTGATCGGGAGACGTGTTCCAATATGTCTCAGTTCTCGTCCCCTGGTACTCGGGTGCAACATTCCAGACGCATTACTAACTCTCTCCCAACTTGGAGAGTCAGTGCCTTTAACCTCCTGTTTGGCCCAGTTTGCAATTTCCGCGGAAGATGAACAGGAATAGGGAGAACCAATGAGAGACTAGCTGGAGGTGTCTGGACGGGAAAATTTAACTCTCATTTCCCACCAGGAAGAGGAATTAACCAAAGGCTCAGCGTGCCGTGCCGGAACCAGATTAGGGCCTGAAGCAATCCTGCGGTGTTGCGGCCAGCTCACAAGAAAGCGAGTTGAAGAAAGGAGCTCAGGGGCACTGTAATTCACAAACCTCCAGAGTTATAAATGACAGCTATCGTCCAAAAATATACTGAAGTAAGGCTGCCAAGAGGAATTGAAAGCGGGGCAGAATTGCAGGAAACCAATTTCAGGAGGTACACTGGAATTGCATTTAAAGCATAGGAAAAGAGGCAAAACGTCGACAATGATGCACTTGGCCAAAAAGGGCGTATGCGTTTTTTCCTGAATATATTCAGGGAAAAACGCATACGCCCTTTTTGGTCAACCAAGCAAGCTTGCAAAGGAAATCTGCACTACAATGAAGTCTCACTTGCCCCCGGTCAAAAGGGCCATCTGGAAAAAGTGTAAAATCCAGACAGGCAGGACAGGCCATGGAGAACTGGGAGCCTTGTTATGCTGATGGGCAGGATGTATATTGCCAACTGCCACTCGGGAGAAGTGTATGGTGTTTCCTGAAACATCTAAAAAAGAATGCAACAGAGCCTAGGGCACTTCCACTTATGGCCCTATAGCTTAGGGAAATTAAAATAAAAAAGACACAGCCACCCCTAAGTTTGGGACGGCTCTGTTTACAAGAAACTCGTTTATGGGACTAGTTCAATATTGCAGAAAGTGAAAAATGGATAAAGAAGTTGTGGTACTTAGGTACAATGCAATATCACTCAGCAATGAAATCTATGTCATCAGGCCCGTAGCAGCATAATGAGTGGATTCACGTATGATGATTCTAACTGAAATAAGTCACACAGAAAAAGAAACATCATAAGATATCTCTAATACACGGAATGTAAACTTGGCTACACAGGAACTGGATTACAAAGAGAAAATGGCCTCAAATTTAGAAAACCAACTTATGCTTGCTTAAGGGGAAAGGTGAGTTGGGGTGCTGCATAAAACCAGAGATTGAAATGAGCACAGATAAAGTTCCTTAAGCCAAATATGGAATAGACAAGAGCTACTCCTTGCTCAACGAAATGGACTCAACACCCCATATTAAATGCCTAAGGATATACCTGACTAGTAAGTATCTTAAAACCTATGGATTGCTATGTCTCCAAAAGAGAATCAAACGTGTGTACAGGGGCATAAACGCAGCAGTGATAGGATTGGAGAGGTTCGGTGAGCAAATGAAGACCCTTTGAAGTCATATTGCATGGTACCCATTCCACGGGTCTCAACTCTCCAGGTTTAAGGGATTCTTCCTTCAGCTAAAGCATGCATGTGGAACCCAGAGTATGATCAACCGTGTGATCGGGAGACGTGTTCCAATATGTCTCAGTTCTCGTCCCCTGGTACTCGGGTGCAACATTCCAGACGCTTTACTAACACTCTCCCGACTTGGAGAGTCAGTGCCTTTAACCTCCTGTTTGGCCCAGTTTGCAATTTCTGCGGAAGATGAACAGGAATAGGTAGAACCAATGAGAGACTAGCTGGAGGTGTCTGGACGGGCAAATTTAACTCTCATTTCCCACCAGGAAGAGGAATTAACCAAAGGCTCAGCGTGCCGTGCCGGAAACAGATTACGGCCTGAACCAATCCTGCGTTGTTGCGGCCAGCTCACAAGAAAGCGAGTTGAAGAAAGGCGCTCGGGGCACTGTAATTCACAAATCTGCAGAGTTATAAATGACAGCTATCGTCCAAAAATATACTGAAGTAAGGCTGCCAAGAGGACTTGAAAGCGGGGCAGAATTGCAGGAAGACGATTTCAGGAGGTAGAGTGGAATTGCATTTAACGCATAGGAAAAGAGGCAGAACGTCCACAATGATGCACTTGGCCAAAAAGGGCGTATGCGTTTTTTCCTGAATATATTCAGTAATAAACGCATACGCCCTTTTTGGCCAACCAAGCAAGCTTGCAAAGGAAGTCTGCACTACAATGAAGTCTCACTTCCCCCCGGTCAAAAGGGCCATCTGAATAAAGTGTAAAATCCAGAAAGGCAGGACAGGCCATGGAGAAATGGGAGCCTTGTTATGCTGATGGGCGGGATGTAAATTGCCAACAGCCACTCGGGAGAAGTGTATGGTGTTTCCTGAAACATCTAAAAAACAAAGCAACAGAGCCTAGGGCACTTCCACTTATGGTCCTATAGCTTAGGGAAATTAAAATCAAAAAGACACAGCCACCCCAATATTTGGTACGGCTCTGTTTACAGGAACCTCTTCTGCAGCACAAGTTAAATATGCCAGAGAGCAAATAATGGATAAAGATGTTGTGGTACTTACGTACAACAGAATACCTCTCAGCAATGAAAACTATGTCACCAGGCCCGTACCAGCATAATGAGTGGATTGAGGCACGGTGATTCTAAGTGAAAAAAGCCACACAGAAAAAGAAACCTCATAAGGTACCACTAATACATGGAATGCGAACTTGGCTACACATGAACTGAATTACAAAACAGAACAGGTTCTCATGTTTAGAAAACCAACTTATGCTTGCTTAAGGGGGAAGGTTAGTTGGGGTGCTGCATAAAACCTGTGTTTGAAATTAGCACAGATACCGTTCCATAAGCTAAATATGTAATAGACAAGACCGACCCCTTGCTCAAGGAAATGGACTCAACAATGAGATATCACCTCACACCTGGTAGAATGGGCATCATCAGAAAATCTACAAACAAAAAATGCTGGAAAGCGTGTGGAGAAATGGAACCCTCTTCCACTATTGTTGGGAATATAAATTGATACAGTCACTATGGAGAACAATATGGAGTTTCTTAAGAAACTAACAGTAGAATTACCATATGATACAGCAATCCCAGTTCTGGACATATACCCAGACAAAACCATAAATCAAAAAGAGACATTCACCGCAATGTTCATTGCCTCACTCTTTACAATATCGAGGTAATGGAAGCAACCTAAATGCCCACAGACAGACGAATGCATAAAGCTGTGGTACATATATAAAATGGAATATTACTAAGCCATGAAAAGGAATGAAATTGGGTCATTTGTAGAGACGTCGATGGATCTAGAGAGTGTCATACAGAGTGAAGTAAGTCAGAAAGAGAAAAACAAATCTTGTATATTCATGCATATATGTGGAACCTAGAAAAACTGTACAGGTTAACCATTTTGCAAGGCATAAATAGAGCAACAGATGTAGACAACAAACGTATGGACAACAAGGGGGGAAAGCTGTTGGGGGGGTGGTGGTGGGAGGAGTTGAGAGACTGGGATTGGCATGTATACATTTATATGTATAAAATAGATAACCAATAAGAACCTGCTGTATAAAAATATAAAATAAAATTCAAAATTAAAAAGAAATAAAATTTAAAAAAAAAACAGAAAAAACAATTATTCCCTTCACATACATGTATTTATATGAATAAATTATTTCCATGCTTATATCTGTAAATACTAAAAAGAGGAATAAAATCTACCTTGAACCAAAAACGAAAAAGAGAAAAAAATCACAGAACCCACCAGTTCCACAGAGGAAAACCGTATCAGGGCACTTGCTCCAGTTGTAAACAATTCTGAAGTTGGTCAGTGGTGGGGAATCGTCTCCCATTCAGCCAGCAGCCCCCATGCAACAAGCGTCCTCATTGCAAAGCTGGGGCACCATGCCGAGGCATCTGTGAGTAAACGTGAGCTGAGCCCCAGGCCAGTTGCTGCTGAACTATTCCTACCCGTCCCAGGTAAAACACCTGAATATATACAAGGACTTGAAAGCCTAGAGGAAGGGCCATAGAGCCACACGAGTGACAGCATGCCGGCCGACTTGGTGCCTGCAGGCCAGCCAGGATGGTCCTGGCCCTGGGTGCTCTTCTGGAAGATTTCCATTTCCCTGCCTGAGATACCCATCCTGTCCCTGCCCCGACTGCTTTTTTCCTTCCTCACCTCTGCTCAGGGAGAAATTCCAGCAGCAGGTATAGGTAACACATCCTCTTCTTTAGCAGGTGGCAGCCTGGCAACTGCTGCAGAAAGTCCAGCAGAGCCCCACTCACACTGGGCCACCCACAAAGCCGTGGCCTCTCACTCCCTCCCACCAGCCCAGCCCCGAGACTGCTGACAGGGCAGAGAAAATGGCGTCAGGCACAGCTGCAGGTCCTCTTGCTGCCTGGAGTGGTATTTATATTGATCTCAACCCAGGCACACCTGGGGAGGGCTGGCCGGCACGGTAAGGCTGCCCAGGTCAGCCAATCATCACCCCTCAGGGGCTCACAGTTGCAGAAAATGGAACTTGCTGAACCGGCCAGGTCCAAGGAACAGGTGTGGGCTCCTGAGAGTCAGGATAGACAAGGGGCTGCAGCTTTGGCTTGTTTTCTAATCATTTTATCTGGCCCATGAGTGGGAGACAACTTCAAGAAAACCCTCTCCTAATGAGAGGAACCCAGGAGTCAGGGAGAGGAGGGGTGGGTGGTGGTTGGAGACAGAGGCCTGGTGCCCCGGGTGCAGTGGAAGTCTCTGGAAGACCAGGTGGAGGGAGGCCGCACAGAGTGATGCCCAGGGTCACAGACCTGTCGCAGCTGCTGTTTGTTAGTTCAAGTCCTGCTCTGAGGTGCTCTGTGTCAGCTCTGAGCGACAGGTGAGCTGGGGGTGCTCTGCAATGAGGGCTATGTGCACGGTTCCTGTGTGCCCAGCCCTGCCACAGTACCTGCAAGGGTAGATCTGTATCCTGGGAGGGGCCTGACCACGAGAGCCCCGTGGGCTGGGGTGGGGGTGGGGTACCTGCCCAGGTGAGCTCCATATTCTGGGATTGGTCTGACCACGAGAGCCCCATGGGCTGCTGGGGACCTGGTAAAGGATGTCAGGACAGTCAGTGAAGCCACCGAGGATATACCTCCAGCTGCTCCTAATTCCTACACCCTGCTGGTCATTCTACAAACCACCAGGACATGGTATTCTGTATTAGTCTTCAATGATGCCTTCTTTTGTATTCCATTAGTCCCAGAGTCACAAGAAATTTTGGCTTGTGAGTGGCAGGACTCAACATACAACTAAAACAATACTTCCGGGCCGTCTTGCCCCAAGGGTACAAAAATTCCCACACCATCTTTGGGGAAAGCTTAGCTAAAGACCTAAAAGTTCTACCTCTGGAAAAGGAAACCCTCCTTCAGTACGCAGACGACATTCTGATCGCCAGCCCTACTAAGGAGGCCTCTGAACTACCAAGCCAATAAAGGATAGAAGTTGTCCAAGAAAAAGCTCAAATATCACAGACTGCGGTGACCTGCCTGGGCTTCATTCTCACAGAAGGTCGGAGAAGCCCATCCCAGGAAAGGAAAGAAACCATTTTCAGCCTTACCCCTTTCTAAAACTAGAAGACAGCTTAGGGGTTCCTGGGGAGGCCAGGGTTTGCTGCTTCTGGATCCCTAACTACAGTCTACTAGCTGGGCCTCTATATGAAACACTGAAAGGAAAAGATGATGATCCTTTTGAATAGAATCCAGAAGTGGCCTTTCAAGAATGGAAAGAGCAGTCAATTCAGACCCTTGCCCTGGAACTCCCTAATTTAGCTAAACACTTTGACCTTTACATTCCCAGTGAAAGGTGAATCGCCATTGGAGAATTAGTGCAAAAACTGGGACCACTTGAAATGGAACAATGCAAGAATGCCATCCAGGTAGGATAAACTACGGTCACCAAGGGGCTTGGCCCACTGCCACATCTGGCCAAGATACTGGTGGTATCTAAAAACCTGGAAATCAGCAGCCCCAAAGGCCACCTCCCTCCTAAGGGAAAAGGACCCCACGTGGTGATCCTAACCACCAGCCATGCCCTGAAGTTGCAGGGTTCGCTCTGTGGGCACACCAACCTCGAGTGAGGAGGCCTTCCAACTCCAACATCCAGAGAGATAACCGGGGGCAACAGGGCACCATGACGACTCATGTGAACATCACTTGACCTGGAGTTTCTCTCATAAAACAACAAGAGTGTGTCCCAAAAGAGTAGACTACTGCTTGCAGGACATACTGCACCCAGAGGGGAGCTAATAATCTTGGCGAGGGAACCGTATATCACACTGTCACCATAGAAAAGCCTACAGACACCGTGATGATGGTGGCCAATAAGACCGGCTGGACTCCTGTTTACTTCAAAAGGCTGTTGACTCAGTGGCCATCATGGTCCTTGATCACCACTGACCCTGTACTGTCTGGGAGTTGAGCGGGCAGGGCTCTGACACCTGGTGCTGTTTGTACATTAATTCAGGGACCTAATTGAAGAAAGCGCAGACTACTGGTCAGAGCATCTAGGCTGGCAGAAACGGTCAGCCTAAGGTGGCCGATCAAATGTGGGGCGGGGTGAATCCGACCCCCACAGCGTCTCTGCACATCTCTTTCCTGGACCCTTAAAGGTCATTAGAATCTATAACACTTCCAATGCTGGTGCTCAGGTGGACGAGCAGGGAGGCAGGGGGCCTGGGGACAATCAACGTAACCTGGAGGCTGCTGGGGAGAAGCTCTGACCCTCGCCCCTGGGTATGAGGGCTCCCAAATCAGCAGTTACAGAAGAAGGGTCTGCACCCTCAGCACTCCAAGAATGAGGAACGGGACAAAACACAGAGGAGGGGTTTGTCCCCAGCAAAGCCCATTAAAAATCCCTGGGAGATAAAAATAGAATCTGGGCAATAAAGTCAAGTCTAACCTTTTTTATCCTTTGTGCTTTGTCTAATTTCATGTGCTCCTAGGGTCCCGCATGCAGAGGTTCCACACCCGGCACTTCAGACCAGATTTCCTAGTGCAGAATGGCTGGGACGACACCTCAGCTCCTGGGGCCCAGTGCAGACTCCGCGATATAGAGCCTGAGCTGCAGCCAACCCGGCCCTTGAGAGCTCCGCCCCCTCCCTCCCACTGACTCTGACAGGATCTCTACACAACAGCCCAGCCCACAGCCCACGGGGTAGTGCATGCTCTCACCTCTCCATTCTCTGATCAAAATATAAAGTTTCCTTTGCTTGTGAACCAAACTCAGTCTCGATCTGTTGGCCCCAATGACACTGGGCAGGGGGACACTTGTTGGGGTCTACTCTGGAGGATCAGTAACAGAAATTGAGACTATTGTAACCTCAATGAACAGATGTGTGAGCCAAACTGTAGTTAACATAGAACAGTGTATAAGGCTCGGGTAAAATAAGATGTTTCTAACACTTCCATTTGGTATTTCCATCACTTTATTATAAGCAAGTTCAGTGAAAAGGTTTGTCTTATTTGTCAGGTCAATATTAGAGAAACGAAGTGATTTCTTTCCAAGGATGTACATCCAATAATCTTGGTTAAAGCTTCAATCTTGTTTTAAATGCTTTTCCATTGAAAATGATACCTCTCTTTCAGCTCCCCCATTTCTGAGAAGTATAAAATCTTATAATTTATTATTACCAACGGGGAAAGGTGGGAGGAGGGATAAATTAACAGTTTGGGATTAACACATACACACTGCTATGTATAAAATAGATCATCAACAAGGAACTACTGTATAGCACAGGGAACTACACTCAACATTTTGCAATAACCTATAAGGGGAAATAATCTGGAAAAGAATAGATATTTTTATTGACATCATCTATCAATGACAGTTAAAGTGTAACCTAAGGGAAGCTGGTGGTGAGTGCTTCTGACCCTGAAGACTTCAATCATCTAAAGTTTGGACTCTGCTTACTTCCCAAGGCCCTTAATGAACATATGTGTAGCCATAGCTTAAAAAATTCCCCAGTTTGGGTTTCGGGCAGACACTGATTTTGAAAAAGCCCTGGTGTTCTCCTTACATGAATGGGACTCTTCCTACTGCTAAAACATGTCTGTCACACACAGAGGATGGTATACCGTCTGATCGGGAAGAGTTTGGAAAAGGCATCTCATCTCCTCATCTCCTGGTGCTCGGGTTCACCCCTCCAGCGTCTTTACTAACAGTCTCCCCACTTGGAGATGTCAGCACTGTCAACATCCTGTTGCGTACAGTTTGGAATTTGTCCAGAGGATGAAGCGGAAGGATGAGGAACAATGAGAGACAAGTCCTAGGTGTTCAGACAGGCACATGTCACTCTAATTTCCAATCAGGAAGACGAATTGACCAAAGGCTAGGGTTGCCCATGGAAACAGTATAGGGCTTGAGGAAATCCCGCTGCTTTGTGGCCAGTTCCCATAAACGCAAGTTGAACAATGGAACTCAGGGGCAGTAAAATTCATGAAACTGCAGAGTTGAAAATATCCATCACTGAAAAATGTCTTGAGGAAAGTCAGAGAAAAGGACTTGTAAGCAAGGGAGAATGGCAGGAAAGGGATCTGAGGAGGTAGAAAGGACTCGCCATTAAGCACAAGAAAAGGAGCTGAACATTGCCAACATTGCAGTTGGCCAAAAAGGGTGTATGCGTTTTTTTCTGTATATATTCAAGAAAAGGGCATACACTTTTTTAGCCAAGCAAACAGGTGGGCACTGGAAGTCAATACTACAAAAGATATCACTTCGCATCAGTCAGAAGAGCCATCCTCATAAAGCGTAAACAACAGAAATGCAGGACAGGGCAAGGAGAAGAGGGAGCCCTGTGAGACTTATAGTGGAAATGTATATTGCCAACGGCCATTCTGGAGAAGTGTATTGTGTTTACTAAAGCATCTAAAAAATGAGCTACAGAGCATAGGGCAATTGCACTCATGGGCGTATATCTTGGGAAAAACAAAAATTGAGAGGACACAGGCACCCCAAAGTTTACTCCCTCTCTGTTTAAAAGATCCTCGACTAGGATATAACTTAAATGTCTCTGGAGGGAAAAAATGGATAGAGATGTGGTACTTAGGTAGAGTGGAATATTATTCAGCCTGGAAATCAATGAACTATGGCCAGTTGTAACAACTCCGGAGGAGTTACGTATGATCTTTCTAAGTGACATAATTCAAAAAGAAAAGACACATATCATAAGATATCACTTAAAGGTGGAATCCAAAATGGCTACACATGAAATAAATTACAAAACAAAAACATAGTCAAATATGTAGAAAACACGCATAAGGCTGCTAAACGGGAAAGGTGGGGAGGGGTGAGGCATCATCCAGGAGGTTGAAATTAGCAAAGATACCATTCCAAATACCAAACTGATAATCAACAAGGCCCACACGGTAGCTAAAAGAACTGCACTCAGCACACTCAAGTCACCGGAAAAGAATATATACGACTGGTAAGAATCTGAAAAAGAATTTACTGATGTCTCTTGTACGTGAATCAAGTGGATGTACAGCAGCAAGAAACAGAGCTTTGAAAATCAGCTGTAACCAATATAGTAATAAATTGAAAAAAATAAATGACAGAGAGACAGAGAAAACCTCTTACAACTTTTCCTCAGGGACGGTGATGCAACATGGATTGAACACATCTAGACCCACAGCAGGATGAGACATAAGGCTGGAAACTGTTTGCACTAAGAGAAATGTGAGGTTGGGTGAGGAAATGCACACCCTTTAAAGTAATACTACCTGGTACCCATTCAATGGGTCCCAAATCTGCAGGTTCAAGGGATCTTCCTACAGCTAAAACATGCATGGAAAACCCAGAGGACTGTACACCATGTGATCGGGAGATGTGTCTAAAATGCAGCTCATTTATCCTCTCCTGGTGCTCCTGTTCACCATTCTGGCCACGTTACTTAGAATCTCTCCACTTGGAGAATCAGCACATTTAAACTTCTGTTTCACACATTTTGCAAATTGTGAGGAGGATGAACGGGAAGAGGGGGAACCAATGAGAGAATAGTTGTAGGGGTTTGGATGGGCACATATCACTCTAATTTCCCATTAAGAATAAGAATTGAAAAAAGGCTCAGCCCACCTCGCCGGAGCCAAAATAGGTCCTGAAGCAATTCTGTGTGTTTGAGCCCAGCTCACAAAAGAGCAACTTAAGAAATGGAGCTCAGGGTCACTGCAATTCACAAACCTGCAGAGCTATAAATGAAAACTAACGTCCAAAAATATGTTGAGGTAAGGCAAAGAAGAGGATCTGAATGCAAGACAGAATTGCAAGAAACAGATTTCAAGAGATAGATTGGACTCGTCTTTAAAGCACATGAAAAGCGGCAGAATTTCGACAATGATGCAGTTGGCCCAAAAGGGCGTATGCGTTTTTTCCTGATTATAACCAGGAAAAAACACATACGCACTTTATGGGCAACGAAGCAAGCAAGCAATGCAAATGTGCACAACAAAGAAGTCTCATTTCCCACTGGTCAAAAGGGCCATCCTAAAAATTTGTAAAAACCAGAAATGCAGGACAGGCCATGGAGAACAGGGAGCCTTTATACGCTGATGGGCAGTGTGTGAACTGCCGAGAGCCACTCTGGAGAAGTGTATGGTGGTTCCTAAATCATCTAGAAAACAGAGCTACAGAGCATAGGACACTTCCAATCATGGGAGTATATCTAGGGAAGTCTAAAAATCAACAAGACACAAGCACACCACAGTTTAGGGCTACTCTGTTTACAAGAACCTCAACTTCAGTACACCTTAAATATCCCAGGAAAGAGAACAATGGATAAAGAAGATGTGGTACTTATGTACAATGGAATATCTCTTCACCATGAAATCAATGTAATAAGGCTAGTAGAAGGATAAAGAGTGGATTTAGGTCCGATAATACTACTTGAAATAAGTCAAACAGAAAAAGAAATATATCATAAGATATCACTTATAGAGGGAGGGTAAATATGGCTGCACAAGAAATGAATTACAGAACAGAACAGTGTCTCACATTTAGAAAACACACTTATGTCAGCTTAAGGGGAAAGAGAGGTGGGGTGATGCATAAAACCAGAGTTTGAAATTAGCACAGATACCGTTCAATAAACCAAATAGATATTAGACAAGATCTACACCTTGCTCAATGAACTGGCCTCAACACACCTTATACACTGCAGAGAAATGTATCTGAGTAATAAGAATCTTAAAACCCATGTATTGATATATCTCCATAAGGGAATCAAGTGTGTGCAGAGCGGCACAAACACAGCAGTGAAAATGAGCTAAACCCCATTATAGAAATAAATTTTAAAAACAAAACGCAGAAACAATGAAAGAGAGAAAAATTCTTACAAAATTTGCTCAGGGGCTGTGATGCAACCTGGATTGACCACATATAAACCCACAGCTGGATAAGACATAAGGCTGGACACTTGGGGCTGAGAGGATTGGTGAGCTTTGGTGAGCAACTGCCAAAAGTTTAATGCAATACTTCATGCTACTCATTCCAAGGGTCCCAAAACTCCAGGTTGAAGGGAATCTTCCTACAGCTAAACCATGCTTGGGAAACCCAGCGACTGGTATACCATATGATCGGGAAAGGTTTCTAAAACGCACCTCATTTTTCCTCTCCTGGGGCTCCGGATCGACATTCCGGCCGCTTTACTAACAATATCCCCACATGGAGAGTCAATGCCTTTAAGTTCTGGTATCGCACAGTCTGCAGTTAGTGCGGAGGATGAATGGAAATAGGGGGAACTAGTGAGAAACTAGCTATAGCAGTTTCAATGGGCACATGTCACTCAAATTTCACATCAGTAAGAAGAATAAACCAAAGGCACAGCAAGGTGCCCCAGAAGAAGAATAGGGCCTGAAGGAATCCTGTGGTTATGAGGCAAGATCACAAAAATAAGAGCTGAAAAATGGAGCTAAGGGCAACTGCAATTCAAAAACCTGCAGAGTTATAAAGGCCAACTATTTTCAAAAAATATATTGAGATAAGGCTATGAAGAGGCATTGAAAGCAAGGCACAATTGCAGGAAACCGATTTCAGGAGGTAGACTGGAATTGCATTTAAAGCATAGGAAAAGAGGCAGAACGTCCACAATGATGCACTTGGCCAAAAAGGGCGTATGCGTTTTTTCCTGAATATATTCAGGAAAAAACGCATACGCCCTTTTTGGCCAACCAAGCAAGCTTGCAAAGGAAATCTGCACTACAATGAAGTCTCACTTCCCCCCGGTCAAAAGGGCCATCTGAAAAAAGTGTAAAATCCAGAAAGGCAGGACAGGCCATGGAGAACTGGGAGCCTTGTTATGCTGATGGGCGGGATGTAAATTGCCAACAGCCTCTCTGGAGAAGTGTATGGTGTTTCCTGAAACATCTAAAAAACAAAGCAACAGAGCCTAGGGCACTTCCACTTATGGTCCTATAGATTAGGGAAATTAAAATCGAAAAGACACAGCCACCCCAAAGTTTGGGACAGCTGTGTTTACAAGAACCTCCTTTACAGTACAAGTTCAATATCGCAGAAAGCGAAAAATGGATAAAGAAGTTGTGGTACTTACGTACAATGCAATATCACTCAGCAATGAAATCTATGTCATCAGGCCCGTAGCAGCATAATGAGTGGATTCAGGTATGATGATTCTAACTGAAATAAGTCACACAGAAAAAGAAACATCATAAGATATCACTAATACACGGAATGTAAACTTGGCTACACAGGAACTGGATTACAAAACAGAAGAGGGTCTCAAATTTAGAAAACCAACTTATGCTTGCTTAAGGGGAAAGGTGAGTTGGGGTGCTGCATAAAACCAGAGATTGAAATGAGCACAGATAAAGTTCCTTAAGCCCAATATGGAATAGACAAGAGCTACTCCTTGCTCAACGAAAGGGACTCAACACCCCATATTAAACGCCTAAGAATGTACCTGACTAATAAGTATCTTAAAACCTATGGATCGCTATGTCTCCGAAAGAGAAGCAAGCGTGTGTACAGGGGCATAAACGCAGCAGTGATAGGATTGGAGAGGTTCGGTGAGCCAATGAAGACCCTTTGAAGTCATATTGCATGGGACCCATTCCACAGGTCTCAACTCTCCAGGTTTAAGGGATTCTTCCTTCAGCTAAAACATGCATGTGGAACCCAGAGTATGATCAACCATGTGATTGGGAGACGTGTTCCAATATGTCTCACTTCTCGTCCCCTGGTACTCGGGTGCAACATTCCAGACGCTTTACTAACACTCTCCCGACTTGGAGAGTCAGTGCATTTAACCTCCTGTTTGGCCCAGTTTGCAATTTCTGCGGAAGATGAACAAGAATAGGGAGAACCAATGACAGACTAGCTGGAGGTGTCTGGACGGGCAAATTTAACTCTCATTTCCCACCAGGAAGAGGAATTAACCAAAGGCTCACCGTGCCATGCCGGAACCAGATTAGGGCCTGAAGCAATCCAGCGGTCTTGCCGCCAGCTCACAAGAAAGCGGGTTGAAGAAAGGAGCTGAGGGGCACTGTAATTCACAAACCTGCAGAGTTATAAATGACAGCTATCGTCCAAAAATATACTGAAGTAAGGCTGCCAAGAGGACTTGAAAGCGGGGCAGAATTGCAGGAAACCAATTTCAGGAGGTAGACTGGAATTGCATTTAAAGCATAGGAAAAGAGGCAGAACGTCGACAATGATGCACTTGGCCAAAAAGGGCGTATGCGTTTTTTCCTGAATATATTCAGGAAAAAACGCATACGCACTTTTTGGCCAACCAAGCAAGCTTGCAAAGGAAATCTGCACTACAATGAAGTCTCACTTTCCCCCGGTGAAAAGGGCTATCTGAAAAAAGTGTAAAATCCAGACAGGCAGGACAGGCCATGGAGAACTGGGAGCCTTGTTATGCTGATGGGCGGGATGTATATTGCCAACAGCCACTTGGGAGAAGTGTATGGTGTTTCTTGAAACATCTAAAAAACAAAGCAACAGAGCCTAGGGCACTTCCACTTATGGCCCTATAGATTAGGGAAATTAAAATCAAAAAGACACAGCCACCCCTAAGTTTGGGACGGCTCTGTTTACAAGAAACTCGTTTATGGGACTAGTTCAATATCGCAGAAAGTGAAAAATGGATAAAGAAGTTGTGGTACTTACGTACAATGCAATATCACTCAGCAATGAAATCTATGTCATCAGGCCCGTAGCAGCATAATGAGTGGATTCAGGTATGATGATTCTAACTGAAATAAGTCACACAGGAAAAGAAACATCATAAGATATCACTAATACACGGAATGTAAACTTGGCTACACAGGAACTGGATTACAAAACAGAACAGGGTCTCAAATTTACAAAACCAACTTATGCTTGCTTAAGGGGAAAGGTGAGTTGGGGTGCTGCATAAAACCAGAGATTGAAATGAGCACAGATAAAGTTCCTTAAGCCAAATATGAAATAGACAAGAGCTACTCCTTGCTCAACGAAATGGACTCAACACCCCATATTAAACGCCTAAGAATGTACCTGACTAGTAAGTATCTTAAAACCTATGGATCGCTATGTCTCCAAAAGAGAATCAAGCGTGTTTACAGGGGCATAAACGCAGCAGTGATAGGATTGGGGAGGTTCGGTGAGCAAATGAAGACCCTTTGAAGTCATATTGCATGGTACCCATTCCACGGGTCTCAACTCTCCAGGTTTAAGGGATTCTTCCTTCAGCTAAATCATGCATGTGGAACCCAGAGTATGATCAACCGTGTGATCGGGAGTCGTGTTCAAATATGTCTCAGTTTTCGTCCCCTGGTACTCGGGTGCAACATTCCAGACGCTTTACTAACACTCTCCCGAGTTGGAGAGTCAGTGCCTTTAACCTCCTGTTTGGCCCAGTTTGCAATTTCTGCGGAAGATGAACAGGAATAGGGAGAACCAATGAGAGACTAGCTGGAGGTGTCTGGACGGGCAAATTTAACTCTCATTTCCCACCAGGAAGAGGAATTAACCAAAGGCTCAGCGTGCCGTGCCGGAACCAGATTAGGGCCTGAAGCAATCCTGCGGTGTTGCGGCCAGCTCACAAGAAAGCGGGTTGAAGAAAGGCGCTCAGGGGCACTGTAATTCACAAACCTGCAGAGTTATAAATGACAGCTATCGTACAAAAATATACTGAAGTAAGGCTGCCAAGAGGACTTGAAAGCGGGGCAGAATTGCAGGAAACCAATTTCAGGAGGTAGACTGGAATTGCATTTAAAGCATAGGAAAAGAGGCAGAACGTCCACAATGATGCACTTGGCCAAAAAGGGCGTATGCGTTTTTTCCTGAATATATTCAGGAAAAAACGCATAGGCCCTTTTTGGCCAACCAAGCAAGCTTGCAAAGGAAATCTGCACTACAATGAAGTCTCACTTCCCCCCGGTCAAAAGGGCCATCTGAAAAAAGTGTAAAATCCAGAAAGGCAGGACAGGCCATGGAGAACTGGGAGCCTTGTTATGCTGATGGGAGGGATGTAAATTGCCAACTGCCACTCGGGAGAAGTGTATGGTTTTTCCTTAAACATCTAAAAAACAAAGCAACAGAGCCTAGGGCACTTCCACTTATGGTCCTATAGCTTTGGGAAATTAAAATCAAAAAGACACAGCCACCCCAAACTTTGGGATGGCTCTGTTTACAAGAACCTCATTTACGTGACAAGTTCAATATCGCAGAAAGTGAAAAATGGATAAAGAAGTTGTGGTACTTACGTACAATGCAATATCACTCAGCAATGAAATCTATGTGATCAGGCCCGTAGCAGCATAATGAGTGGATTCAGGTATGATGATTCTAACTGAAATAAGTCACACAGAAAATGAAACATCATAAGATATCACTAATACACGGAATGTAAACTTGGCTACACAGGAACTGAATTACAAAACAGAACAGTGTCTCAAATTTAGAAATCCAACTTATGCTTGCTTAAGGGGAAAGGTGAGTTGGGGTGCTGCATAAAACCAGAGATTGAAATGAGCACAGATAAAGTTCCTAAGCCAAATATGTAATAGACAAGAGCTACTCCTTGCTCAACGAAATGGGCTCAACACCCCATATTAAACGCCTAAGAATGTACCTGACTAGTAAGTATCTTAAAACCTATGGATTGCTCTGTCTTCGAAAGAGAATCAAGCATGTGCACAGGGGCATAAACGCAGCAGTGATAGGATTGGAGAGGTTCGGTGAGCAAATGAAGACCCTTTGAAGTCATATTGCATGGTACCCATTCCACGGGTCTCAACTCTCCAGGTTTAAGGGATTCTTCCTTCAGCTAAAACATGCATGTGGAACCCAGAGTATGATCAACCATGTGATCGGAACACGTGTTCAAATATGTCTCAGTTCTCCTCCCGTGGTAGTCGGGTGCAACATTCCAGACGCTTTACTAACACTCTCCCGACTTCGAGAGTCAGTGCCTTTAACCTCCTGTTTGGCCCAGTTTGCAATTTCTGCAGAAGATGAACAGGAATAGGGAGAACCAATGAGAGACTAGCTGGAGGTGTCTCGATGGGCAAATTTAACTCTCATTTCCCACCAGGAAGGGGAATTAACCAAAGGCTCAGCATGCCGTGCCAGAACCAGATTAGGGCCTGAAGCAATCCTGCGGTGTTGCGGCCAGCTCACAAGAAAGCGAGTTGAAGAAAGGACCTCAGGGGCACTGTAATTCACAAACGTGCAGAGTTATAAATGACAGCTATCGTCCAAAAATATACTGAAGTAAGGCTGCCAAGAGGACTTGAAATCGGGGCAGAATTGCAGGAACCCGATTTCAGGAGGTAGACTGGAATTGCATTTAAAGCATAGGAAAAGAGGCAGAACGTCGACAATGATGCACTTGGCCAAAAAGGGCGTATGCGTTTTTTCCTGAATATGTTCAGGAAAAAATGCATACGCCCTTTTTGGCCAACCAAGCAAGCTTGCAAAGGAAATCTGCACTACAATGAAGTCTCACTTCCCTCCGGTCAAAAGGGCCATCTGAAAAAAGTGTAAAATCCAGAAAGGCAGGACAGGCCATGGAGAACTGGGAGCCTTGTTATGCTGATGGATGGGATGCAAATTGCCAAGAGCCACTCGGGAGAAGTGTATGGTGTTTCCTGAAACATCTAAAAAACAAAGCAACAGAGCCTAGGGCACTTCCACTTATGGTCCTATAGCTTAGGGAAATTAAAATCAAAAAGACACAGCACCCCAAAATTTGGGACTTCTCTGTTTACAAGAACCTCATTTACGGTACAAGTTCAATATCGCAGAAAGCGAAAAATGGATAAAGTAGTTGTGGTACTTACGTACAATGCAATATCACTCAGCAATGAAATCTATGTGATCAGGCCCGTAGCAGCATAATGAGTGGATTCAGGTATGATGATTCTAACTGAAATAAGTCACACAGAAAAAGAAACATCATAAGATATCACTAATACACGGAATGTAAACTTGGCTACAAAGGAACTGGATTACAAAACAGAACAGGGTCTCAAATTGAGAAAACCAACTTATGCTTGCTTAAGAAGAAAGGTGAGTTGGAGTGCTGCATAAAACCAGAGATTGAAATGAGCACAGAGAAAGTTCCTTAAGCCAAATATGTAATAGACAAGAGCTACTCCTTGCTCAACGAAATGGACTCAACACCCCATATTAAACGCCTAAGAATCTACCTGACTAGTAAGTATCTTAAAACCTATGGATTGCTCTGTCTTCGAAAGAGAATCAAGCATGTGCACAGGGGCATAAACGCAGCAGTGATAGGATTGGAGAGGTTCGGTGAGCAAATGAAGACCCTTTGAAGTCATATTGCATGGTACCCATTCCACGGGTCTCAACTCTCCAGGTTTAAGGGATTCTTCCTTCAGCTAAAACATGCATGTGGAACCCAGAGTATGATCAACCGTGTGATCGGGAGACGTGTTCCAATATGTCTCAGTTCTCGTCCCCTGGTACTCGGGTGCAACATTCCAGACGCTTTACTAACACTCTCCCGACTTGGAGAGTCAGTGCCTTTAACCTCCTGTTTGGCCCAGTTTGCAATTTCTGCGGAAGACGAACAGGAATAGGGAGAACCAATGAGAGACTAGCTGGAGGTGTCTGGACGGGCAAATTTAACTCTCATTTCCCACCAGGAAGAGGAATTAACCAAAGGCTCAGCGTGCCGTGCCGCAACCAGATTAGGGCCTGAAGCAATCCTGCGGTGTTGCGGCCAGCTCACAAGAAAGCGAGTTGAATAAAGGAGCTCAGGGGCACTGTAATTCAGAAAACTGCAGAGTTATAAATGACAGCTATCGTCCAAAAATATACTGAAGTAAGGCTGCCAAGAGGACTTGAAAACGGGGCAGAATTGCAGGAAACCGATTTCAGGAGGTAGACTGGAATTGCATTTAAAGCATAGTAAAAGAGGCAGAACGTCGACAATGATGCACTTGGCCAAAAAGGGCCTATGCGTTTTTTCCTGAATATATTCAGGAAAAAACGCATAGGCCCTTTTTGGCCAACCAAGAAAGCTTGCAAAGGAAATCTGCACTACAATGAAGTCTCACTTCCCCCCGGTCAAAAGGGCCATCTGAAAAAAGTGTAAAATCCAGAAAGGCAGGACAGGCCATGGAGAACTGGGAGCCTTGTTATGCTGATGGGCGGGATGTAAATTGCCAACTGCCACTCGGGAGAAGTGTATGGTTTTTCCTTAAACATCTAAAAAACAAAGCAACAGAGCCTAGGGCACTTCCACTTATGGTCCTATAGCTTAGGGAAATTAAAATCAAAGAGACACAGCCACCCCAAACTTTGGGATGGCTCTGTTTACAAGAACCTCGTTTACGCTACAAGTTCAATATCGCAGAAAGTGAAAAATGGATAAAGAAGTTGTGGTACTTACGTACAATGCAATATCACTCAGCAATGAAATCTATGTCATCAGGCCCGTAGCAGCATAATGAGTGGATTCAGGTATGATGATTCTAACTGAAATAAGTCACACAGAAAATGAAACATCATAAGATATCACTAATACACAGAATGTAAACTTGGCTACACAGGAACTGGATTACAAAACAGAACAGGGTCTCAAATTTAGAAATCCAACTTATGCTTGCTTAAGGGGAAAGGTGAGTTGGGGTGCTGCATAAAACCAGAGATTGAAATGAGCACAGATAAAGTTCCTAAGCCAAATATGTAATAGACAAGAGCTACTCCTTGCTCAACGAAATGGGCTCAACACCCCATATTAAACGCCTAAGAATGTACCTGACTAGTAAGTATCTTAAAACCTATGGATTGCTCTGTCTTTGAAAGAGAATCAAGCATGTGCACAGGGACATAAACGCAGCAGTGATAGGATTGGAGAGGTTCGGTGAGCAAATGAAGACCCTTTGAAGTCATATTGCATGGTACCCATTCCACGGGTCTCAACTCTCCAGGTTTAAGGGATTCTTCCTTCAGCTAAAACATGCATGTGGAACCCAGAGTATGATCAACCATGTGATTGGAACACGTGTTCAAATATGTCTCAGTTCTCCTCCCCTGGTACTCGGGTGCAACATTCCAGACGCTTTACTAACATTCTCCCGACTTCGAGAGTCAGTGCCTTTAACCTCCTGTTTGGCCCAGTTTGCAATTTCTGCAGAAGATGAACAGGAATAGGGAGAACCAATGAGAGACTAGCTGGAGGTGTCTGGATGGGCAAATTTATATCTCATTTCCAACCAGGAAGAGGAATTAACCAAAGGCTCAGCATGCCGTGCCAGAACCAGATTAGGGCATGAAGCAATCCTGCGGTGTTGCGGCCAGCTCACAAGAAAGCGAGTTGAATAAAGGAGATCAGGGGCACTGTAATTCACAAACCTGCAGAGTTATAAATGGCAGCTATCGTCCAAAAATATACTGAAGTAAGGCTGCCAAGAGGACTTGAAAGCGGGGCAGAATTGCAGGAACCCGATTTCAGGAGGTAGACTGGAATTGCATTTAAAGAATAGGAAAAGAGGCAGAACGTCGACAATGATGCACTTGGCCAAAAAGGTCGTATGCGTTTTTTCCTTAATATGTTCAGGAAAAAACGCATACGCCCTTTTTGGCAAACCAAGCAAGCTTGCAAAGGAAATCTGCACTACAATGAAGTCTCACTTCCCTCCGGTCAAAAGGGCCATCTGAAAAAAGTGTAAAATCCAGAAAGGCAGGACAGGCCATGGAGAACTGGGAGCCTTGTTATGCTGATCGGCGGGATGAAAATTGCCAAGAGCCACTCGGGAGAAGTGTATGGTGTTTCCTGAAACATCTAAAAAACAAAGCAACAGAGCCTAGGGCACTTCCACTTATGGTCCTATAGCTTAGGGAAATTAAAATCAAAAAGACACAGCAACCCAAAATTTGGGACTTCTCTGTTTACAAGAACCTCGTTTACGGTACAAGTTCAATATCGCAGAAAGTGAAAAATGGATAAAGAAGTTGTGGTACTTACGTACAATGCAATATCACTCAGCAAGAAATCTATGTCATCAGGCCCATAGCAGCATAATGAGTGGATTCAGGTATGATGATTCTAACTGAAATAAGTCACACAGAAAAAGAAACATCATAAGATGTCACTAATACACGGAATGTAAACTTGGCTACAAAGGAACTGGATTACAAAACAGAACAGGGTCTCAAATTGAGAAAACCAACTTATGCTTGCTTAAGGGGAAAGGTGAGTTGGAGTGCTGCATAAAACCAGAGATTGAAATGAGCACAGATAAAGTTCCTTAAGCCAAATATGTAATAGACAAGAGCTACTCCTTGCTCAACGAAATGGACTCAACACCCCATATTAAACGCATAAGAATGTACCTGACTAGTAAGTATCTTAAAACCTATGGATTGCTCTGTCTTCGAAAGAGAATCAAGCATGTGCACAGGGGCATAAACGCAGCAGTGATAGGATTGGAGAGGTTCGGTGAGCAAGTGAAGACCCTTTGAAGTCATATTGCATGGTACCCATTCCACGGGTCTCAACTCTCCAGCTTTAAGGGATTCTTCCTTCAGCTAAAACATGCATGTGGAACCCAGAGTATGATCAACCATGTGATCGGAACACGTGTTCAAATATGTCTCAGTTATCGTCCCCTTGTACGCGGGTGCAACATTCCAGATGTTTTACTAACACTCTACCGACTTCGAGAGTCAGGGCCTTTAACCTCCTGTTTGGCCCAGTTTGCAATTTCTGCAGAAGATGAACAGGAATAGGGAGAACCAATGAGATACTAGCTGGAGGTGTCTGGATGGGCAAATTTAACTCTCATTTCCCACCAGGAAGAGGAATTAACCAAAGGCTCAGCATGCCGTGCCAGAACCAGATTAGGGCCTGAAGCAATCCTGCGGTGTTGCGGCCAGCTCACAAGAAAGCGAGTTGAAGAAAGGACCTCAGGGGCACTGTAATTCACAAACCTGCAGAGTTATAAATGACAGCTATCGTCCAAAAATATACTGAAGTAAGGCTGCCAAGAGGACTTGAAATCGGGGCAGAATTGCAGGAAACCGATTTCAGGAGGTAGACTGGAATTGCATTTAAAGCATAGTAAAAGAGGCAGAACGTCGACAATGATGCACTTGGCCAAAAAGGGCCTATGCGTTTTTTCCTGAATATATTCAGGAAAAAACGCATAGGCCCTTTTTGGCCAACCAAGAAAGCTTGCAAAGGAAATCTGCACTACAATGAAGTCTCACTTCCCCCCGGTCAAAAGGGCCATCTGAAAAAAGTGTAAAATCCAGAAAGGCAGGACAGGCCATGGAGAACTGGGAGCCTTGTTATGCTGATGGGCGGGATGTAAATTGCCAACTGCCACTGGGGAGAAGTGTATGGTTTTTCCTTAAACATCTAAAAAACAAAGCAACAGAGCCTAGGGCACTTCCACTTATGGTCCTATAGCTTTGGGAAATTAAAATCAAAGAGACACAGCCACCCCAAACTTTGGGATGGCTCTGTTTACAAGAACCTCGTTTACCCTACAAGTTCAATATCGCAGAAAGTGAAAAATGGATAAAGAAGTTGTGGTACTTACGTACAATGCAATATCACTCAGCAATGAAATCTATGTCATCAGGCCCGTAGCAGCATAATGAGTGGATTCAGGTATGATGATTCTAACTAAAATAAGTCACACAGAAAAAGAAACATCATAAGATGTCACTAATACACGGAATGTAAACTTGGCTACAAAGGAACTGGATTACAAAACAGAACAGGGTCTCAAATTGAGAAAACCAACTTATGCTTGCTTAAGGGGAAAGGTGAGTTGGAGTGCTGCATAAAACCAGAGATTGAAATGAGCACAGATAAAGTTCCTTAAGCCAAATATGTAATAGACAAGAGCTACTCCTTGCTCAACGAAATGGACTCAACACCCCATATTAAACGCCTAAGAATCTACCTGACTAGTAAGTATCTTAAAACCTATGGATTGCTCTGTCTTCGAAAGAGAATCAAGCATGTGCACAGGGGCATAAACGCAGCAGTAATAGGATTGGAGAGGTTCGGTGAGCAAATGAAGACCCTTTGAAGTCATATTGCATGGTACCCATTCCACGGGTCTCAACTCTCCAGCTTTAAGGGATTCTTCCTTCAGCTAAAACATGCATGTGGAACCCAGAGTATGATCAACCATGTGATCGGAACACGTGTTCAAATATGTCTCAGTTATCGTCCCCTTGTACGCGGGTGCAACATTCCAGATGTTTTACTAACACTCTACCGACTTCGAGAGTCAGTGCCTTTAACCTCCTGTTTGGCCCAGTTTGCAATTTCTGCAGAAGATGAACAGGAAGAGGGAGAACCAATGAGATACTAGCTGGAGGTGTCTGGATGGGCAAATTTAACTCTCATTTCCCACCAGGAAGAGGAATTAACCAAAGGCTCAGCATGCCGTGCCAGAACCAGATTAGGGCCTGAAGCAATCCTGCGGTGTTGCGGCCAGCTCACAAGAAAGCGAGTTGAAGAAAGGACCTCAGGGTCACTGTAATTCACAAACCTGCAGAGTTATAAATGACAGCTATCGTCCAAAAATATACTGAAGTAAGGCTGCCAAGAGGACTTGAAAGCGGGGCAGAATTGCAGGAACCCGATTTCAGGAGGTAGACTGGAATTGCATTTAAAGCATAGGAAAAGAGGCAGAACGTCGACAATGATGCACTTGGCCAAAAAGGGCGTATGCGTTTTTTCCTGAATATGTTCAGGAAAAAACGCATACGCACTTTTTGGCCAACCAAGCAAGCTTGCAAAGGAAATCTGCACTACAATGAAGTCTCACTTCCCCCCGGTCAAAAGGGCCATCTGAAAAAAGTGTAAAATGCAGAAAGGCAGGACAGGCCATGGAGAACTGGGAGCCTTGTTATGCTGATGGGCGGGATGTAAATTGCCAAGAGCCACTCGGGAGAAGTGTATGGTGTTTCATGAAACATCTAAAAAACAAAGCAACAGAGCCTAGGGCACTTCCACTTATGGTCCTATAGCTTAGGGAAATTAAAATCAAAAAGACACAGCCACCCCAAAGTTTGGGACGGCTCTGTTTACAAGAACCTCGTTTACGTGACAAGTTCAATATCGCAGAAAGTGAAAAATGGATAAAGAAGTTGTGGTACTTACGTACAATGCAATATCACTCAGCAATGAAATCTATGTCATCAGGCCTGTAGCAGCATAATGAGTGGATTCAGGTATGATGATTCTAACTGAAATAAGTCACACAGAAAAAGAAACATCATAAGATATCACTAATACACGGAATGTAAACTTGTCTACACAGGAACTGGATTACAAAACAGAACAGGGTCTCAAATTTAGAAAACCAACTTATGCTTGCTTAAGGGGAAAGGTGAGTTGGGGTGCTGCATAAAACCAGAGATTGAAATGAGCACAGATAAAGTTCCTTAAGCGAAATATGTAATAGACAAGAGCTACTCCTTGCTCAGCGAAATGGATTCAACACCCCATATTAAACGCCTAAGAATGTACCTGACTAGGAAGTATCTTAAAAGCTATGGATTGCTATGTCTCCGAAAGAGAATCAAGCATGTGTCCAGGGGCATAAACGCAGCAGTGATAGGATTGGAGGGTTCGGTGAGCAAATGAAGACCCTTTGAAGTCATATTGCATGGTACCCATTCCACGGGTCTCAACTCTCCAGGTTTAAGGGATTTTTCCTTTAGCTAAAACATGCATGTGGAACCCAGAGTATGATCAACCATGTGATCGGGACACGTGTTCAAATATGTCTCAGTTTTCGACCCCTGGTACTCGGGTGCAACATTCCAGACGCTTTACTAACACTCTCCCGACTTCGAGAGTCAGTGCCTTTAACCTCCTGTTTGGCCCAGTTTGCAATTTCTGTGGAAGATGAACAGGAATAGGGAGAACCAATGAGAGACTAGCTGGAGGTGTCTGGAAGGGCAAATTTAACTCTCATTTCCCACCAGGAAGAGGAATTAACCAAAGGCTCAGCGTGCCGTACCGGAACCAGATTAGGGCCTGAAGCAATCCTGCGGTGTTGCGGCCAGCTCACAAGAAAGCGAGTTGAAGAAAGGAGCTCAGGGGCACTGTAATTCACAAACCTGCAGAGTTATAAATGACAGCTATCGTCCAAAAATATACTGAAGTAAGCCTACCAAGAGGACTTGAAAGCAGGGCAGAATTGCAGGAAACCGATTTCAGGAGGTAGACTGGAATTGCATTTAAAGCATAGGAAAAGAGACAGAACGTCGACAATGATGCACTTGCCCAAAAAGGGCGTATGCGTTTTTTCCTGATTATATTCAGGAAAAATTCACATACGCCCTTTTTGGCCAACCAAGAAAGCTGGCAAAGTAAATCTGCACTACAATGAAGTCTCAATTCCCCCTGGTCAAAAGGGCCATCTGAAAAAAGTGTAAAATCCAGAAAGGCAGGACAGGCCATGGAGAACTCGGAGCCTTGTTATGCTGATGGGCGGGATGTAAATTGCCAACAGCCACTAGGGAGAAGTGTATGGTGTTTCCTGAAACATCTAAAAAACAAAGCAACAGAGCCTAGGGCACTTCCACTTATGGTCCTATAGCTTAGGGAAATTAAAATCAAAAAGACACAGCCACCCAAATGTTTGCGACGGCTCTGTTTACAAGAACCTCATTTCCGGTTCAAGTTCAATATCGCAGAAAGTGAAAAATGGATAAAGAATTTGTGGTACTTACGTACAATGCAATATCACTCAGCAATGAAATCTATGTCATCAGGCCTGTAGCAGCATAGTGAGTGGATTCAGGTATGACGATTCTAACTGAAATAAGTCACACAGAAAAAGAAACATCATAAGATATCACTAATACACGGAATGTAAACTTGGCTACACAGAAACTGAATTACAAAAAAGAACAGGGTCTCAAATTTAGAAAACCAACTTATGCTTGCTTAAGGGGAAAGGTGAGTTGGGGTGCTGCATAAAACCAGAGATTGAAATGAGCACAGATAAAGTTCCTTAAGACAAATATGTAATAGACAAGAGCTACTCCTTGCTCAACGAAATGGACTCAAAACCCCATATTAAACGCCTAATAATGTACCAGACTAGTCAGTATCTTAAAACCTATGGATTGCTATGTCTCTGAAAGAGAATCAAGCATGAGTACAGGGGCATAAACGCAGCAGTGAGAGGATTGGAGAGGTTCGGTGTGCAAATGAAGACCCTTTGAAGTCATATTGCATGGTACCCATTCCACGGGTCTCAACTCTCCAGGTTTAAGGGATTCTTCCTTCAGCTAAAACATGCATGTGGAACCCAGAGTATGATCAACCGTGTGATCGGGAGACGTGTTCCAATATGTCTCAGTTTTCGACCCCTGGTACTCGGGTGCAACTTTTCAGACGCTTTACTAACACTCTCCCGACTTGGAGAGTCAGTGCCTTTAAACTCCTGTTTGGCCCAGTTTGCAATTTCTGCGGACGATGAACAGGAATAGGGAGAACCAATGAGAGACTAGCTGGAGGTGTCTGGACGGGCAAATTTAACTCTCATTTCCCACCAGGAAGAGGAATTAACCAACGGCTCACCGTGCCATGCCAGAACAAGATTAGGGCCTGAAGCAATCCTGCGGTGTTGCTGCCAGCTCACAAGAAAGCGAGTTGAAGAAAGGAGCTCAGGGGCACTGTAATTCACAAACCTGCAGAGTTATAAATGACAGCTATCGTCCAAAAATATACTGAAGTAAGGCTGCCAAGAGGACTTGAAAGCGGGGCAGAATTGCAGGAAACCGATTTCAGGAGGTGGACTGGAATTGCATTTAAAGCATAGGAAAAGAGGCAGAATGTCCACAATGATGCACTTGGCCAAAAAGGGCGTATGCGTTTTTTCCTGAATATATTCAGGAAAAAACGCATACGCACTTTTTGGCCAACCAAGCAAGCTTGCAAAGGAAATCTGCACTACAATAAAGTCTCACTTCCCCCCGGTCAAGAGGGCCATCTGAAAAAAGTGTAAAATCCAGAAAGGCAGGACAGGCCATGGAGAACTGGGAGCCTTGTTATGCTGATGGGTGGGATGTAAATTGCCAACAGCCACTCGGGAGAAGTGTATGGTGTTTCCTGAAACATCTAAAAAACAAAGCAACAGAGCCTAGGGCACTTCCTCATATGGTCCTATAGCTTAGGGAAATTAAAATCAAAAAGACACAGCCACCCCAAAGTTTGGGACGGCTCTGTTTACAAGAACCTCGTTTACGGTACAAGTTCAATTTCGCAGAAAGTGAAAAATGGATAAAGAATTTGTGGTACTTACGTACAATGCAATATCACTCAGCAATGAAATCTATGTCATCAGGCCCGTAGCAGCATAATGAGTGGATTCAGGTACGATGATTCTAAGTGAAATAAGTCACACAGAAAAAGAAACATCATAAGATATCACTAATACACGGAATGTAAACTTGGCTACACAGGAACTGGATTACAAAACAGAACAGGGTCTCAAATTTAGAAAACCAACTTATGCTTGCTTAAGGGGAAAGGTGAGTTGGGGTGCTGCATAAAACCAGAGATTGAAATGAGCACAGATAAAGTTCCTTAAGCCAAATAGGTAATAGACAAGAGCTACTCCTTGCTCAACGAAATGGACTCAACACCCCATATTAAACGCCTAAGAATGTACCTGACTAGTAAGTATCTTAAAACCTATGGATTGCTATGTCTCTGAAAGAGAATCAAGCATGTGTACAGGGTCATAAATGCAGCAGTGATAGGATTGGAGAGGTTCGGTGAGCAAATGAAGACCCTTTGAAGTCATATTACATGGTACCCGTTCCACGGGTCTCAACTCTCCAGGTTTAAGGGATTCTTCCTTCAGCTAAAGCATGCATGTGGAACCCAGAGTATGATCAACCGTGTGATCGGGAGACGTGTTCCAATATGTCTCAGTTCTGGTCCCCGGGTACTCGGGTGCAACATTCCAGATGCTTTACTAACACTCTCCCGAGTTGGAGAGTGAGTGCCTTTAACCTCCTGTTTGGCCCAGTTTGCAATTTCTGCGGAAGATGAACAGGAATAGGGAGAACCAATGAGAGACTAGCTGGAGGTGTCTGGACAGGCAAATTTAACTCTCATTTCCCACCAGGTAGAGGAATTATCCAAAGGCTCAGCGTGCCATGCCGGAACCAGATTAGGGCCTGAAGCAATCCTGCGGTGTTGCGGCCAGCTCACAAGAAAGCGAGTTGAAGAAAGGCGCTCAGGGGCACTGTAATTCACACATCTGCAGAGTTATAAATGACAGCTATCGTCCAAAAATATACTGAAGTAAGGTTGCCAAGAGGACTTGAAAGTGGGGCAGAATTGCAGGATACCAATTTCAGGAGGTACACTGGAATTGCATTTAAAGCATAGGAAAAGAGGCAGAACGTCCACAATGATGCACTTGGCCAAAAAGGGCATATGCGTTTTTTCCTGAATATATTCAGGAAAAAACGCATATGCCCTTTTTGGCCAACCAAGCAAGCTTGCAAAGGAAATCTGCACTACAATGAAGTCTCACTTCCCCCTGGTCAAAAGTGCCATCTGAAAAAAGTGTAAAATCCAGAAAGGCAGGACAGGCCATGGAGAACTGGGAGCCTTGTTATGCTGATGGGTGGGATGTAAATTGCCAACAGCCACTCGGGAGAAGTGTATGGTGTTTCCTGAAACATCTAAAAAACAAAGCAACAGAGCCTAGGGCACTTCCTCATATGGTCCTATAGCTTAGGGAAATTAAAATCAAAAAGACACAGCCACCCCAAAGTTTGGGACGGCTCTGTTTACAAGAACCTCGTTTATGGTACAAGTTCAATATCGCAGAAAGTGAAAAATGGATAAAGAATTTGTGCTACTTACGTACAATGCAATATCACTCAGCAATGAAATCTATGTCATCAGGCCTGTAGCAGCATAGTGAGTGGATTCAGGTATGACGATTCTAACTGAAATAAGTCACACAGAAAAAGAAACATCATAAGATATCACTAATACACGGAATGTAAACTTGGCTACACAGAAAGTGAATTACAGAAAAGAACAGGGTCTCAAATTTAGAAAACCAACTTATGCTTGCTTCAGGGGAAAGGTGAGTTGGGGTGCTGCATAAAACCAGAGATTGAAATGAGCACAGATAAAGTTCCTTAAGACAAATATGTAATAGACAAGAGCTACTCCTTGCTCATCGAAATGGACTCAAAACCCCATATTAAACGCCTAATAATGTACCAGACTAGTCAGTATCTTAAAACCTATGGATTGCTATGTCTCTGAAAGAGAATCAAGCGTGAGTACAGGGGCATAAACGCAACAGTGAGAGGATTGGAGAGGTTCGGTGTGCAAATGAAGACCCTTTGAAGTCATATTGCATGGTACCCATTCCACGGGTCTCAACTCTCCAGGTTTAAGGGATTCTTCCTTCAGCTAAAACATGCATGTGGAACCCAGAGTATGATCAACCGTGTGATCGGGAGACGTGTTCAAATATGTCTCAGTTTTCGACCCCTGGTACTCGGGTGCAACTTTTCAGACGCTTTACTAACACTCTCCCGACTTGGAGAGTCAGTGCCTTTAACCTCCTGTTTGGCCCAGTTTGCAATTTCTGCGGAAGATGAACAGGAATAGGGAGAACCAATGAGAGACTAGCTGGAGGTGTCTGGACGGGCAAATTTAACTCTCATTTCCCACCAGAAAGAGGAATTAACCAACGGCTCACCGTGCCATGCCAGAACAAGATTAGGGCCTGAAGCAATCCTGCGGTGTTGCTGCCAGCTCACAAGAAAGCGAGTTGAAGAAAGGAGCTCAGGGGCACAGTAATTCACAAACCTGCAGAGTTATAAATGACAGCTATCGTCCAAAAATATACTGAAGTAAGGCTGCCAAGAGGACTTGAAAGCGGGGCAGAATTGCAGGAAACCGATTTCAGGAGGTGGACTGGAATTGCATTTAAAGCATAGGAAAAGAGGCAGAACGTCCACAATGATGCACTTGGCCAAAAAGGGCGTATGCGTTTTTTCCTGAATATATTCAGGAAAAAACGCATACGCCCTTTTTGGTCAACCAAGCAAGCTTGCAAAGGAAATCTGCACTACAATGTAGTCTCACTTCCCCCCGGTCAAGAGGGCCATCTGAAAAAAGTGTAAAATCCAGAAAGGCAGGACAGGCCATGGAGAACTGGGAGCCTTGTTATGCTGATGGGCGGGATGTAAATTGCCAACAGCCACTCGGGAGAAGTGTATGGTGTTTCCTGAAACATCTAAAAAACAAAGCAACAGAGCCTAGGGCACTTCCTCATATGGTCCTATAGCTTAGGGAAATTAAAATCAAAAAGACACAGCCACCCCAAAGTTTGGGACGGCTCTGTTTACAAGAACCTCGTTTACGGTACAAGTTCAATTTCGCAGAAAGTGAAAAATGGATAAAGAATTTGTGGTACTTACGTACAATGCAATATCACTCAGCAATGAAATCTATGTCATCAGGCGCGTAGCAGCATAATGAGTGGATTCAGGTATGATGATTCTAACTGAAATAAGTCACACAGAAAAAGAAACATCATAAGATATCACTAATACACAGAATGTAAACTTGGCTACAGAGGAACTGGATTACAAAACAGAACAGGGTCTCAAATTTAGAAAACCAACTTATGCTTGCTTAAGGGGAAAGGTGAGTTGGGGTGCTGCATAAAACCAGAGATTGAAATGAGCACAGATAAAGTTCCTTAAGCCAAATATGTAATAGACAAGAGCTACTCCTTGCTCAACGAAATGGACTCAACACCCCATATTAAACGCCTAAGAATGTACCTGACTAGTAAGTATCTTAAAACCTATGGATTGCTATGTCTCTGAAAGAGAATCAAGCATGTGTACAGGGGCATAAACGCAGCAGTGATAGGATTGGAGAGGTTCGGTGAGCAAATGAAGACCCTTTGAAGTCATATTACATGGTACCCGTTCCACGGGTCTCAACTCTCCAGGTTTAAGGGATTCTTCCTTCAGCTAAAGCATGCATGTGGAACCCAGAGTATGATCAACCGTGTGATCGGGAGACGTGTTCCAATATGTCTCAGTTCTCGTCCCCGGGTACTCGGGTGCAACATTCCAGATGCTTTACTAACACTCTCCCGAATTGGAGAGTGAGTGCCTTTAACCTCCTGTTTGGCCCAGTTTGCAATTTCTGCGGAAGATGAACAGGAATAGGGAGAACCAATGAGAGACTAGCTGGAGGTGTCTGGACAGGCAAATTTAACTCTCATTTCCCACCAGGTAGAGGAATTATCCAAAGGCTCAGCGTGCCGTGCTGGAACCAGATTAGGGCCTGAAGCAATCCTGCGGTGTTGCGGCCAGCTCACAAGAAAGCGAGTTGAAGAAAGGCGCTCAGGGGCACTGTAATTCACACACCTGCAGAGTTATAAATGACAGCTATCGTCCAAAAATATACTGAAGTAAGGCTGCCAAGAGGACTTGAAAGCGGGGCAGAATTGCAGGAAACCGATTTCAGGAGGTACACTGGAATTGCATTTAAAGCATAGGAAAAGAGGCAGAACGTCGACAATGATGCACTTGGCCAAAAAGGGCATATGCGTTTTTTCCTGAATATATTCAGAAAAAACGCATATGCCCTTTTTGGCCAACCAAGCAAGCTTGCAAAGGAAATCTGCACTACAATGAAGTCTCACTTCCCCCTGGTCAAAAGTGCCATCTGAAAAAAGTGTAAAATCCAGAAAGGCAGGACAGGCCATGGAGAACTGGGAGCCTTGTTATGCTGATGGGTGGGATGTAAATTGCCAACAGCCACTCGGGAGAAGTGTATGGTGTTTCCTGAAACATCTAAAAAACAAAGCAACAGAGCCTAGGGCACTTCCTCATATGGTCCTATAGCTTAGGGAAATTAAAATCAAAAAGACACAGCCACCCCAAAGTTTGGGACGGCTCTGTTTACAAGAACCTCGTTTATGGTACAAGTTCAATATCGCAGAAAGTGAAAAATGGATAAAGAATTTGTGCTACTTACGTACAATGCAATATCACTCAGCAATGAAATCTATGTCATCAGGCCTGTAGCAGCATAGTGAGTGGATTCAGGTATGACGATTCTAACTGAAATAAGTCACACAGAAAAAGAAACATCATAAGATATCACTAATACACGGAATGTAAACTTGGCTACACAGAAAGTGAATTACAAAAAAGAACAGGGTCTCAAATTTAGAAAACCAACTTATGCTTGCTTAAGGGGAAAGGTGAGTTGGGGTGCTGCATAAAACCAGAGATTGAAATGAGCACAGATAAAGTTCCTTAAGACAAATATGTAATAGACAAGAGCTACTCCTTGCTCAACGAAATGGACTCAAAACCCCATATTAAACGCCTAATAATGTACCAGACTAGTCAGTATCTTAAAACCTATGGATTGCTATGTCTCTGAAAGAGAATCAAGCGTGAGTACAGGGGCATAAACGCAGCAGTGAGAGGATTGGAGAGGTTCGGTGTGCAAATGAAGACCCTTTGAAGTCATATTGCATGGTACCCATTCCACGGGTCTCAACTCTCCAGGTTTAAGGGATTCTTCCTTCAGCTAAAACATGCATGTGGAACCCAGAGTATGATCAACCGTGTGATCGGGAGACGTGTTCAAATATGTCTCAGTTTTCGACCCCTGGTACTCGGGTGCAACTTTTCAGACGCTGTACTAACACTCTCCCGACTTGGAGAGTCAGTGCCTTTAACCTCCTGTTTGGCCCAGTTTGCAATTTCTGCGGAAGATGAACAGGAATAGGGAGAACAAATGAGAGACTAGCTGGAGGTGTCTGGACGGGCAAATTTAACTCTCATTTCCCACCAGGAAGAGGAATTAACCAACGGCTCACCGTGCCATGCCAGAACAAGATTAGGGCCTGAAGCAATCCTGCGGTGTTGCTGCCAGCTCACAAGAAAGCGAGTTGAAGAAAGGAGCTCAGGGGCACTGTAATTCACAAACCTGCAGAGTTATAAATGACAGCTATCGTCCAAAAATATACTGAAGTAAGGCTGCCAAGAGGACTTGAAAGCGGGGCAGAATTGCAGGAAACCGATTTCAGGAGGTGGACTGGAATTGCATTTAAAGCATAGGAAAAGAGGCAGAACGTCCACAATGATGCACTTGGCCAAAAAGGGCGTATGCGTTTTTTCCTGAACATATTCAGGAAAAAACGCATACGCCCTTTTTGGTCAACCAAGCAAGCTTGCAAAGGAAATCTGCACTACAATGTAGTCTCACTTCCCCCCGGTCAAGAGGGCCATCTGAAAAAAGTGTAAAATCCAGAAAGGCAGGACAGGCCATGGAGAACTGGGAGCCTTGTTATGCTGATGGGCGGGATGTAAATTGCCAACAGCCACTCGGGAGAAGTGTATGGTGTTTCCTGAAACATCTAAAAAACAAAGCAACAGAGCCTAGGGCACTTCCTCATATGGTCCTATAGCTTAGGGAAATTAAAATCAAAAAGACACAGCCACCCCAAAGTTTGGGACGGCTCTGTTTACAAGAACCTCGTTTACGGTACAAGTTCAATTTCGCAGAAAGTGAAAAATGGATAAAGAATTTGTGGTACTTACGTACAATGCAATATCACTCAGCAATGAAATCTATGTCATCAGGCGCGTAGCAGCATAATGAGTGGATTCAGGTATGATGATTCTAACTGAAATAAGTCACACAGAAAAAGAAACATCATAAGATATCACTAATACACGGAATGTAAACTTGGCTACACAGGAACTGGATTACAAAACAGAACAGGGTCTCAAATTTAGAAAACCAACTTATGCTTGCTTAAGGGGAAAGGTGAGTTGGGGTGCTGCATAAAACCAGAGATTGAAATGAGCACAGATAAAGTTCCTTAAGCCAAATATGTAATAGACAAGAGCTACTCCTTGCTCAACGAAATGGACTCAACACCCCATATTAAACGCCTAAGAATGTACCTGACTAGTAAGTATCTTAAAACCTATGGATTGCTATGTCTCTGAAAGAGAATCAAGCATGTGTACAGGGGCATAAACGCAGCAGTGATAGGATTGGAGAGGTTCGGTGAGCAAATGAAGACCCTTTGAAGTCATATTACATGGTACCCGTTCCACGGGTCTCAACTCTCCAGGTTTAAGGGATTCTTCCTTCAGCTAAAGCATGCATGTGGAACCCAGAGTATGATCAACCGTGTGATCGGGAGACGTGTTCAAATATGTCTCAGTTCTCGTCCCCGGGTACTCGGGTGCAACATTCCAGATGCTTTACTAACACTCTCCCGAGTTGGAGAGTCAGTGCCTTTAACCTCCTGTTTGGCCCAGTTTGCAATTTCTGCGGAAGATGAACAGGAATAGGGAGAACCAATGAGAGACTAGCTGGAGGTGTCTGGACGGGCAAATTTAACTCTCATTTCCCACCAGGAAGAGGAATTAACCAAAGGCTCAGCGTGCCGTGCCGGAACCAGATTAGGGCCTGAAGCAATCCTGCGGTGTTGCGGCCAGCTCACAAGAAAGCGAGTTGAAGAAAGGAGCTCAGGGGCACTGTAATTCACACACCTGCAGAGTTATAAATGACAGCTATCGTCCAAAAATATACTGAAGTAAGGCTGCCAAAAGGACTTGAAAGTGGGGCAGAATTGCAGGATACCAATTTCAGGAGGTACACTGGAATTGCATTTAAAGCATAGGAAAAGAGGGAGAACGTCGACAATGATGCCCTTGGCCAAAAAGGGCATATGCGTTTTTTCCTGAATATATTCAGGAAAAAACGCATATGCCCTTTTTGGCCAACCAAGCAAGCTTGCAAAGGAAATCTGCACTACAATGAAGTCTCACTTCCCCCTGGTCAAAAGTGTCATCTGAAAAAAGTGTAAAATCCAGAAAGGCAGGACAGGCCATGGAGAACTGGGAGCCTTGTTATGCTGATGGGTGGGATGTAAATTGCCAACAGCCACTCGGGAGAAGTGTATGGTGTTTCCTGAAACATCTAAAAAACAAAGCAACAGAGCCTAGGGCACTTCCACTTATGGTCCTATAGCTTAGGGAAATTAAAATCAAAAAGACACAGCCACCCCAAAGTTTGGGACGGCTCTGTTTACAAGAACCTCGTTTATGGTACAAGTTCAATATCGCAGAAAGTGAAAAATGGATAAAGAATTGGTGCTACTTACGTACAATGCAATATCACTCAGCAATGAAATCTATGTCATCAGGCCTGTAACAGCATAGTGAGTGGATTCAGGTATGACGATTCTAACTGAAATAAGTCACACAGAAAAAGAAACATCATAAGATATCACTAATACACGGAATGTAAACTTGGCTACACAGAAAGTGAATTACAAAAGAGAACAGGGTCTCAAATTTAGAAAACCAACTTATGCTTGCTTAAGGGGAAAGGTGAGTTGGGGTGCTGCATAAAACCAGAGATTGAAATGAGCACAGATAAAGTTCCTTAAGACAAATATGTAATAGACAAGAGCTACTCCTTGCTCAATGAAATGGACTCAAAACCCCATATTAAACGCTTAATAATGTACCAGACTAGTCAGTATCTTAAAACCTATGGATTGCTATGTCTCTGAAAGAGAATCAAGCGTGAGTACAGGGGCATAAACGCAGCAGTGAGAGGATTGGAGAGGTTCGGTGTGCAAATGAAGACCCTTTGAAGTCATATTGCATGGTACCCATTCCACGGGTCTCAACTCTCCTGGTTTAAGGGATTCTTCCTTCAGCTAAAACATGCATGTGGAACCCAGAGTATGATCAACCGTGTGATCGGGAGACGTGTTCAAATATGTCTCAGTTTTCGACCCCTGGTACTCGGGTGCAACTTTTCAGACGCTTTACTAACACTCTCCCGACTTGGAGAGTCAGTGCCTTTAACCTCCTGTTTGGCCCAGTTTGCAATTTCTGCGGAAGATGAACAGAAATAGGGAGAACCAATGAGAGACTAGCTGGAGGTGTCTGGACGGGCAAATTTAACTCTCATTTCCCACCAGGAAGAGGAATTAACCAACGGCTCACCGTGCCATGCCAGAACAAGATTAGGGCCTGAAGCAATCCTGCGGTGTTGCTGCCAGCTCACAAGAAAGCGAGTTGAAGAAAGGAGCTCAGGGGCACTGTAATTCACAAACCTGCAGAGTTATAAATGACAGCTATCATCCAAAAATATACTGAAGTAAGGCTGCCAAGAGGACTTGAAAGCGGGGCAGAATTGCAGGAAACCGATTTCAGGAGGTGGACTGGAATTGCATTTAAAGCATAGGAAAAGAGGCAGAACGTCCACAATGATGCACTTGGCCAAAAAGGGCGTATGCGTTTTTTCCTGAATATATTCAGGAAAAAACGCATACGCACTTTTTGGCCAACCAAGCAAGCTTGCAAAGGAAATCTGCACTACAATGAAGTCTCACTTCCCCCCGGTCAAGAGGGCCATCTGAAAAAAGTGTAAAATCCAGAAAGGCAGGACAGGCCATGGAGAACTGGGAGCCTTGTTATGCTGATGGGCGGGATGTAAATTGCCAACAGCCACTCGGGAGAAGTGTATGGTGTTTCCTGAAACATCTAAAAAACAAAGCAACAGAGCCTAGGGCACTTCCTCATATGGTCCTATAGCTTAGGGAAATTAAAATCAAAAAGACACAGCCACCCCAAAGTTTGGGATGGCTCTGTTTACAAGAACCTCGTTTATGGTACAAGTTCAATTTCGCAGAAAGTGAAAAATGGATAAAGAATTTGTGGTACTTACGTACAATGCAATATCACTCAGCAATGAAATCTATGTCATCAGGCCCGTAGCAGCATAATGAGTGGATTCAGGTACGATGATTCTAACTGAAATAAGTCACACAGAAAAAGAAACATCATAAGATATCACTAATACACGGAATGTAAACTTGGCTACACAGGAACTGGATTACAAAACAGAACAGGGTCTCAAATTTAGAAAACCAACTTATGCTTGCTTAAGGGGAAAGGTGAGTTGGGGTGCTGCATAAAACCAGAGATTGAAATGAGCACAGATAAAGTTCCTTAAGCCAAATATGTAATAGACAAGAGCTACTCCTTGCTCAACGAAATGGACTCAACACCCCATATTAAACGCCTAAGAATGTACCTGACTAGTAAGTATCTTAAAACCTATGGATTGCTATGTCTCTGAAAGAGAATCAAGCATGTGTACAGGGGCATAAACGCAGCAGTGATAGGATTGGAGAGGTTCGGTGAGCAAATGAAGACCCTTTGAAGTCATATTACATGGTACCCGTTCCACGGGTCTCAACTCTCCAGGTTTAAGGGATTCTTCCTTCAGCTAAAGCATGCATGTGGAACCCAGAGTATGATCAACCATGTGATCGGGAGACGTGTTCAAATATGTCTCAGTTTTCGACCCCTGGTACTCGGGTGCAACTTTTCAGACGCTTTACTAACACTCTCCCGACTTGGAGAGTCAGTGACTTTAACTTCCTGTTTGGCCCAGTTTGCAATTTCTACGGAAAATGAACAGGAATAGGGAGAACCAATGAGAGACTAGCTGGAGGTGTCTGGACGGGCAAATTTAACTCTCATTTCCCACCAGGAAGAGGAATTAACCAAAGGCTCAGCGTGCCATGCCGGAACAAGATTAGGGCCTGAAGCAATCCTGCGGTGTTGCGGCCAGCTCACAAGAAAGCGAGTTGAAGAAAGGAGCTCAGGGGCACTGTAATTCAAAAACATGCAGAGTTATAAATGACAGCTATCGTCCAAAAGTATACTGAAGTAAGGCTGCCAAGAGGACTTGAAAGCGGGGCAGAATTGCAGGAAACCGATTTCAGGAGGTAGACTGGAATTGCATTTAAAGAATAGGAAAAGAGGCAGAACGTCGACAATGATGCACTTGGCCAAAAAGGGCGTATGTGTTTTTTCCTGAATATATTCAGGAAAAAACGCATACGCCCTTTTTGGCCAACCAAGCAAGCTTGCAAAGGAAATCTGCACTACAATGAAGTCTCACTTCCCCCCGGTCAAAAGGGCCATCTGAAAAATGTGTAAAATCCAGAAAGGCAGGACAGGCCATGGAGAACTGGGAGCCTTGTTATGCTGAAGGGCGGCATGTAAATTGCCAACAGCCACTCGGGAGAAGTGTATGGTGCTTCCTGAAACATCTAAAAAACAGAGGAACAGAGCCTAGGGCACTTCCACTTATGGTCCTATAGATTAGGGAAATTAAAATCAAAAAGACACAGCCACCCCAAAGTTTGTGATGGCTCTCTTTACAAGAACCTCGTTTACGGTACAAGTTCAATATCGCAGAAAGCAAAAAATGGATGAAGAAGTTGTGGTACTTACATACAATGCAATATCACTCAGCAATGAAATCTATGTTATCAGGCCCGTAGCAGCATAATGAGTGGATTCAGGTATGATGATTCTAACTGAAATAAGTCACACAGAAAAAGAAACATCATAAGATATCACTAATACACGGAATGTAAACTTGGCTACACAGGAACTGGATTACAAAAGAGAACAGTGTCTCAAATTTAGAAAACCAACTTATGCTTGCTTAAGGGGAAAGGTGAGTTGGGGTGCTGCATAAAACCAGAGATTGAAATGAGCACAGATAAAGTTCCTTAAGCCAAATATGTAATAGACAAGAGCTACTCCTTGCTCAACGAAATGGACTCAACACCCCATATTAAACGTCTAAGAATGTACCTGACTACTAATTATCTTAAAACCTATGGATTGCTATGTCTCCGAAAGAGAATCAAACATGTGTACAGGGGCACAAACGCAGCAATGATAGGATTGGAGAGTTTCGGTGAGCAAATGAAGACCCTTTGAAGTCATATTGCATGGTACCCATTCCACGGGTCTCAACTCTCCAGGTTTAAGGGATTCTTCCTTCAGCTAAAACATGCATGTGGAACCCACAGTATGATCAACCATGTGATCGGGAGATGTGTTCCAATGTCTCAGTTCTCGTCCCCTGGTACTCGGGTGCAACATTCCACACGCTTTACTAACACTCTCTTGACTTGGACAGTCAGTGCCTTTAATCTCCTGTTTGACCCAGTTTGCAAATTCCGCGGAAGATGAACAGGAATAGGGAGAACCAATGAGAGACTAGCTGGAGGTGTCTGGACGCGCAAATTTAACTCTCATTTCCCACCAGGAAGAGGAATTAACCAAAGGCTCAGCGTGCCGGGCCGGAACCAGATTAGGGCCTGAAGCAATACTGCGGTGTTGCGGCCAGCTCACAAGAAAGCGAGTTGAAGAAAGGAGCTCAGGGGCACTGTAATTCACAAACCTGCAGAGTTATAAATGACAGCTATCGTCCAAAAATATACTGAAGTAAGGCTGCCAAGAGGACTTGAAAGCTGGGCAGAATTGCAAGAAACCGAATTCAGCAGGTAGACTGGAATTGCATTTAAAGCATAGGAAAAGAGGCAGAACGTCGACAATGATGCACTTGGCCAAAAAGGGCGTATGCGTTTTTTCCTGAATATATTCAGGAAAAAAAGCATACGCACTTTTTGGCCAACCAAGCAAGCTTGCAAAGGAAATCTGCACTACAATGAAGTCTCACTTCCCCCCGGTCAAAAGGGCCATCTGAAAAAAGTGTAAAATCCAGAAAGGCAGGACAGGCCATGGAGAACTGGGAGCCTTGTTATGCTGATGGGCGGGATGTAAATTGCCAACAGCCACTGGGGAGAAGTGTATGGTGTTTCCTGAAACATCTAAGAAACAAAGCAACAGAGCCTAGGGCACTTCCACTTATGGTCCTATAGCTTAGGGAAATTAAAATCAAAAAGACACAGCCACCCCAAAGTTTGGGACGGCTCTGTTTACAAGAACCTTGTTTACGGTACAAGTACAATATCACAGAAAGTGAAAAATGGATAAAGAAGTTGTGGTACTTACGTACAATGCAATATCACTCAGCAATGAAATCTATGTCATCAGGCCCGTAGCAGCATAATGAGTGGATTCAGGTATGATGATTCTAACTGAAATAAGTCACACAGGAAAAGAAACATCATAAGATATCACTAATACCCGGAATGTAAACTTGCCTACACAGGAACTGGATTACAAAACAGAACAGGGTCTCAAATTTAGAAAACCAACTTATGCTTGCTTAAGGGGAAAGGTGAGTTGGGGTGCTGCATAAAAGCAGAGATTGAAATGAGCACAGATAAACTTCCTTAAGCCAAATATGTAATAGACAAGAGCTACTCCTTGCTCAACGAAATGGACTCAACACCCCGTATTAAACGCTTAAGAATGTAACTGACTAGTAAGGATCTTAAAACCTATGGATCGCTATGTCTCCAAAAGAGAATCAAGCGTGTGTACAGGGGCATAAACGCAGCAGTGATAGGATTGGGGAGGTTCGGTGAGCAAATGAAGACCCTTTGAAGTCATATTGCATGGTACCCATTCCACGGGTCTCAATTCTCCAGGTTTAAGGGATTCTTCCTTCAGCTAAAACATGCATGTGGAACCCAGAGTATGATCAACCGTGTGATCGGGAGACGTGTTCCAATATGTCTCAGTTCTCGTCCCCTGCTACTCGGGTGCAACATTCCAGACGCTTTACTAACACTCTCCCGACTTGGAGAGTCAGTGCCTTTAACCTCCTGTTTGGCCCAGTTTGCAATTTCTGCGGAAGATGAACAGGAATAGGGAGAACCAATGAGAGACTAGCTGGAGGTGTCTGGACGGGCAAATTTAACTCTCATTTCCCACCAGGAAGAGGAATTAACCAAAGGCTCAGCGTGCCGTGCCGGAACCAGATTAGGGCCTGAAGCAATCCTGCGGTGTTGCGGCCAGCTCACAAGAAAACGAGTTGAAGAAAGGATTTCAGGGGCACTGTAATTCACAAAGCTGCAGAGTTATAAATGACAGCTATCGTCCAAAAATATACTGAAGTAATGCTGCCAAGAGGACTCCAAAGCGGGGCAGAATTGCAGGAAACCGATATCATGAGGTAGACTGGAATTGCATTTAAAGCATAGGAAAAGAGGCAGAACGTCGACAATGATGCACTTGGCCAAAAAGGGTGTATGCGTTTTTTCCAGAATATATTCAGGAAAAAACGCATACGCCCTTTTTGGCCAACCAAGCAAGCTTGCAAAGGAAATCTGCACTACAATGAAGTCTCACTTCCCCCCGGTCAAAAGGGCCATCTGAAAAAAGTGTAAAATCCAGAAAGGCAGGACAGGCCATGGAGAACTGGGAGCCTTGTTATGCTGATTGGTGGGATGTAAATTGCCAACAGCCACTCGGGAGAAGTGTATGGTGTTTCCTGAAACATCTAAAAAACAAAGCAACAGAGCCTAGGGCACTTCCACTTATGGTCCTATAGATTAGGGAAATTAAAATCAAAAAGACACAGTCACCCCAAAGTTTGGGATGGCTCTGTTTACAAGAACATCATTTACGGTACAAGTTCAATATCGCAGAAAGCGAAAAATGGATAAAGAAGTTGTGGTACTTACGTACAATGCAATATCACTCAGCAATGACATCTATGTCATCAGGCCCGTAGCAGCATAATGAGTGGATTCAGGTATGATGATTCTAACTGAAATAAGTCACACAGAAAAAGAAACATCATAAGATATCACTAATACACGGAATGTAAACTTGGTTACACAGGAACTGGATTACAAAACAAAACAGGGTCTCAAATTTAGAAAACCAACTTATGCTTGCTTAAGGGGAAAGTTGAGTTGGGGTGCTGCATAAAACCAGAGATTGAAATGAGCACAGATAAAGTTCCTTAAGCCAAATATGTAATAGACAAGAGCTACTCCTTGTTCAACGAAATGGACACAACACCCCATATTAAACGCCTAAGAATGTACCGGACTAGTAAGTATCTTAAAACCTATGGATTGCTATGTCTCTGAAAGAGAATCAAGCATGTGTACAGGGGCAGAAACGCAGCAGTGATAGGATTGGAGAGGTTCAGTGAGCAAAAGAAGACCCTTTGAAATCATATTGCATGGTACCCATTCCACGGGTCTCAACTTTCCAGGTTTAAGGGATTCTTCCTTCAGCTAAAACATGCATGTGGAACCCAGAGTATGATCAACCATGTGATCGGGAGACGTGTTCCAATATGTCTGAGTTCTCGTCCCCTGGTACTCGGGTGCAACATTCCAGACACTTTACTAACACTCTCCCGACTTGGAGAGTCAGTGCCTTTAACCTCCTGTTTGGCCCAGTTTGCAATTTCTGCGGAAGATGAACAGGAATAGGGAGAACCAATGAGAGACTAGCTGGACGTGTCTGGACGGGCAAATTTAACTCTCATTTCCCACCAGGAAGAGGAATTAACCAAAGGCTCAGCGTGCCGTGCCGGAACCAGATTAGGGCCTGAAGCAATCCTGCGGTGTTGCGGCCAGCTCACAAGAAAGCGAGTTGAAGAAAGGAGCTCAGGGGCACTGTAATTCACAAACCTGCAGAGTTATAAATGACAGCTATCGTCCAAAAATATACTGAAGTAAGCCTGCCAAGAGGACTTGAAAGCGGGGCAGAATTGCAGGAAACTGATTTCAGGAGGTAGACCGGAATTGCATTTAAAGCATAGGAAAAGAGGCAGAACGTTGACAATGATGCACTTGGACAAAAAGGGCGTATGCGTTTTTTCCTGAATATATTCAGGAAAAACGCATACGCCGTTTTTGGCCAACCAAGCAAGCTTGCAAAGGAAATCTGCACTACAATGAAGTCTCACTTCCCCCCGGTCAAAAGGGCCATCTGAGAAAAGTCTAAAATCCAGAAAGGCAGGACAGGCCATGGAGAACTGGTAGCCTTGTTATGCTCATGGGCGGTATGTAAATTGCCAACAGCCACTCGGGCAAAGTGTATGGTGTTTCCTGAAACATCTAAAAAACAAAGCAACAGAACCTAGGGCACTTCCACTTATGGTCCTATAGCTTAGGGAAATTAAAATCAAAAAACACAGCCACCCCAAAGTTTGGGACGGCTCTGTTTACAAGAACCTCGTTTATGGTACAAGTTCAATATCGCAGAAAGTGAAAAATGGATAAAGAATTTGTGCTACTTACGTACCATGCAATATCACTCAGCAATGAAATCTATGTCATCAGGCCTGTAGCAGCATACTGAGTGGATTCAGGTATGACGATTCTAACTGAAATAAGTCACACAGAAAAAGAAACATCATAAGATATCACTAATACACGGAATGTAAACTTGGCTACACAGAAACTGAATTACAAAAAAGAACAGGGTCTCAAATTTAGAAAACCAACTTATGCTTGCTTAAGGGGAAAGGTGAGTTGGGGTGCTGCATAAAACCAGAGATTGAAATGAGCACAGATAAAGTTCCGTAAGCCAAATATGTAATAGACAAGAGCTACTCCTTGCTCAACGAAATGGACTCAACACCCCATATTAAACGCCTAATAATGTACCTGACTAGTCAGTATCTTAAAACCTATGGATTGCTATCTCTCTGAAAGAGAATCAAGCGTGAGTACAGGGGAATAAATGCCGCAGTGACAGGATTGGAGAGGTTCGGTGTGCAAATGAAGACCCTTTGAAGTCATATTGCATGGTACCCATTCCACGGGTCTCAACTCTCCAGGTTTAAGGGATTCTTCCTTCAGCTAAAACATGCATGTGGAACCCAGAGTATGATCAACCATGTGATCGGGAGACGTGTTCAAATATGTCTCAGTTTTCGACCCCTGGTACTCGGGTGCAACTTTTCAGACGCTTTACTAACACTCTCCCGACTTGGAGAGTCAGTGCCTTTAACCTCCTGTTTGGCCCAGTTTGCAATTTCTGCGGAAGATGAACAGGAATAGGGAGAACCAATGAGAGACTAGCTGGAGGTGTCTGGACGGGCAAATTTAACTCGCATTTCCCACCAGGAAGAGGAATTAACCAACGGCTCACCGTGCCATGCCAGAACAAGATTAGGTCCTGAAGCAATCCTGCGGTGTTGCTGCCAGCTCACAAGAAAGCGAGTTGAAGAAAGGAGCTCAGGGACACTGTAGTTCACAAACCTGCAGAGTTATAAATGACAGCTATCGTCCAAAAATATACTGAAGTAAGGCTGCCAAGAGGACTTGAAAGCGGGGCAGAATTGCAGGAAACCGATTTCAGGAGGTGGACTGGAATTGCATTTAAAGCATAGGAAAAGAGGCAGAACGTCCACAATGATGCACTTGGCCAAAAAGGGCGTATGCGTTTTTTCCTGAATATATTCAGGAAAAAACGCATACGCACTTTTTGGCCAACCAAGCAAGCTTGCAAAGGAAATCTGCACTACAATGAAGTCTCACTTCCCCCTGGTCAAGAGGGCCATCTGAAAAAAGTGTAAAATCCAGAAAGGCAGGACAGGCCATGGAGAACTGGGAGCCTTGTTATGCTGATGGGCGGGATGTAAATTGCCAACAGCCACTTGGGAGAAGTGTATGGTGTTTCCTGAAACATCTAAAAAACAAAGCAACAGAGCCTAGGGCACTTCCTCATATGGTCCTATAGATTAGGGAAATTAAAATCAAAAAGACACAGCCACCCCAAAGTTTGGGACGGCTCTGTTTACAAGAACCTCGTTTACGGTACAAGTTCAATTTCGCAGAAAGTGAAAAATAGATAAAGAATTTGTGGTACTTACGTACAATGCAATATCACTCAGCAATGAAATCTATGTCATCAGGCCCGTAGCAGCATAATGAGTGGATTCAGGTATGATGATTCTAACTGAAATAAGTCACACAGAAAAAGAAACATCATAAGATATCACTAATACACGGAATGTAAACTTGGCTACACAGGAACTGGATTACAAAACAGAACAGGGTCTCAAATTTAGAAAACCAACTTATGCTTGCTTAAGGGGAAAGTTGAGTTCAGGTGCTGCATAAATCCAGAGATTGAAATGAGCACAGATAAAGTTCCTTAAGCCAAATATGTAATAGACAAGAGCTACTCCTTGCTCAACGAAATGGACTCAACACCCCATATTAAACGCCTAAGAATGTACCTGACTAGTAAGTATCTTAAAACCTATGGATTGCTATGTCTCTGAAAGAGAATCAAGCATGTGTACAGGGGCATAAACGCAGCAGTGATAGGATTGGAGAGGTTCGGTGAGCAAATGAAGACCCTTTGAAGTCATATTACATGGTACCCGTTCCACGGGTCTCAACTCTCCAGGTTTAAGGGATTCTTCCTTCAGCTAAAGCATGCATGTGGAACCCAGAGTATGATCAACTGTGTGATCGGGAGACGTGTTCAAATATGTCTCAGTTCTCGTCCCCGGGTACTCGGGTGCAACATTCCAGATGCTTTACTAACACTCTCCCGAGTTGGAGAGTCAGTGCCTTTAACCTCCTGTTTGGCCCAGTTTGCAATTTCTGCGGAAGATGAACAGGAATAGGGAGAACCAATGAGAGACTAGCTGGAGGTGTCTGGACGGGCAAATTTAACTCTCATTTCCCACCAGGAAGAGGAATTAACCAAAGGCTCAGCGTGCCGTGCCGGAACCAGATTAGGGCCTGAAGCAATCCTGCGGTGTTGCGGCCAGCTCACAAGAAAGCGAGTTGAAGAAAGGAGCTCAGGGGCACTGTAATTCACACACCTGCAGAGTTATAAATGACAGCTATCGTCCAAAAATATACTGAAGTAAGGCTGCCAAAAGGACTTGAAAGTGGGGCAGAATTGCAGGATACCAATTTCAGGAGGTACACTGGAATTGCATTTAAAGCATAGGAAAAGAGGGAGAACGTCGACAATGATGCCCTTGGCCAAAAAGGGCATATGCGTTTTTTCCTGAATATATTCAGGAAAAAACGCATATGCCCTTTTTGGCCAACCAAGCAAGCTTGCAAAGGAAATCTCCACTACAATGAAGTCTCACTTCCCCCTGGTCAAAAGTGCCATCTGAAAAAAGTGTAAAATCCAGAAAGGCAGGACAGGCCATGGAGAACTGGGAGCCTTGTTATGCTGATGGGTGGGATGTAAATTGCCAACAGCCACTCGGGAGAAGTGTATGGTGTTTCCTGAAACATCTAAAAAACAAAGCAACAGAGCCTAGGGCACTTCCACTTATGGTCCTATAGCTTAGGGAAATTAAAATCAAAAAGACACAGCCACCCCAAAGTTTGGGACGGCTCTGTTTACAAGAACCTCGTTTATGGTACAAGTTCAATATCGCAGAAAGTGAAAAATGGATAAAGAATTGGTGCTACTTACGTACAATGCAATATCACTCAGCAATGAAATCTATGTCATCAGGCCTGTAGCAGCATAGTGAGTGGATTCAGGTATGACGATTCTAACTGAAATAAGTCACACAGAAAAAGAAACATCATAAGATATCACTAATACACGGAATGTAAACTTGGCTACACAGAAACTGAATTACAAAAAAGAACAGGGTCTCAAATTTAGAAAACCAACTTATGCTTGCTTAAGGGGAAAGGTGAGTTGGGGTGCTGCATAAAACCAGAGATTGAAATGAGCACAGATAAAGTTCCTTAAGACAAATATGTAATAGACAAGAGCTACTCCTTGCTCAATGAAATGGACTCAAAACCCCATATTAAACGCTTAATAATGTACCAGACTAGTCAGTATCTTAAAACCTATGGATTGCTATGTCTCTGAAAGAGAATCAAGCGTGAGTACAGGGGCCTAAACGCAGCAGTGACAGGATTGGAGAGGTTCGGTGTGCAAATGAAGACCCTTTGAAGTCATATTGCATGGTACCCATTCCACGGGTCTCAACTCTCCAGGTTTAAGGGATTCTTCCTTCAGCTAAAACATGCATGTGGAACCCAGAGTATGATCAACCATGTGATCGGGAGACGTGTTCAAATATGTCTCAGTTTTCGACCCCTGGTACTCGGGTGCAACTTTTCAGACGCTTTACTAACACTCTCCCGACTTGGAGAGTCAGTGCCTTTAACCTCCTGTTTGGCCCAGTTTGCAATTTCTGCGGAAGATGAACAGGAATAGGGAGAACCAATGAGAGACTAGCTGGAGGTGTCTGGACGGGCAAATTTAACTCTCATTTCCCACCAGGAAGAGGAATTAACCAACGGCTCACCGTGCCATGCCAGAACAAGATTAGGTCCTGAAGCAATCCTGCGGTGTTGCTGCCAGCTCACAAGAAAGCGAGTTGAAGAAAGGAGCTCAGGGACACTGTAGTTCACAAACCTGCAGAGTTATAAATGACAGCTATCGTCCAAAAATATACTGAAGTAAGGCTGCCAAGAGGACTTGAAAGCGGGGCAGAATTGCAGGAAACCGATTTCAGGAGGTACACTGGAATTGCATTTAAAGCATAGGAAAAGAGGCAGAACGTCCACAATGATGCACTTGGCCAAAAAGGGCGTATGCGTTTTTTCCTGAATATATTCAGGAAAAAACGCATACGCACTTTTTGGCCAACCAAGCAAGCTTGCAAAGGAAATCTGCACTACAATGAAGTCTCACTTCCCCCTGGTCAAGAGGGCCATCTGAAAAAAGTGTAAAATCCAGAAAGGCAGGACAGGCCATGGAGAACTGGGAGCCTTGTTATGCTGATGGGCGGGATGTAAATTGCCAACAGCCACTTGGGAGAAGTGTATGGTGTTTCCTGAAACATCTAAAAAACAAAGCAACAGAGCCTAGGGCACTTCCTCATATGGTCCTATAGATTAGGGAAATTAAAATCAAAAAGACACAGCCACCCCAAAGTTTGGGACGGCTCTGTTTACAAGAACCTCGTTTACGGTACAAGTTCAATTTCGCAGAAAGTGAAAAATGGATAAAGAATTTGTGGTACTTACGTACAATGCAATATCACTCAGCAATGAAATCTATGTCATCAGGCCCGTAGCAGCATAATGAGTGGATTCAGGTATGATGATTCTAACTGAAATAAGTCACACAGAAAAAGAAACATCATAAGATATCACTAATACACGGAATGTAAACTTGGCTACACAGGAACTGGATTACAAAACAAAACAGGGTCTCAAATTTAGAAAACCAACTTATGCTTGCTTAAGGGGAAAGTTGAGTTCAGGTGCTGCATAAATCCAGAGATTGAAATGAGCACAGATAAAGTTCCTTAAGCCAAATATGTAATAGACAAGAGCTACTCCTTGCTCAACGAAATGGACTCAACACCCCATATTAAACGCCTAAGAATGTACCTGACTAGTAAGTATCTTAAAACCTATGGATTGCTATGTCTCTGAAAGAGAATCAAGCATGTGTACAGGGGCATAAACGCAGCAGTGATAGGATTGGAGAGGTTCGGTGAGCAAATGAAGACCCTTTGAAGTCATATTACATGGTACCCGTTCCACGGGTCTCAACTCTCCAGGTTTAAGGGATTCTTCCTTCAGCTAAAGCATGCATGTGGAACCCAGAGTATGATCAACCGTGTGATCGGGAGACGTGTTCAAATATGTCTCAGTTCTCGTCCCCGGGTACTCGGGTGCAACATTCCAGATGCTTTACTAACACTCTCCCGAGTTGGAGAGTCAGTGCCTTTAACCTCCTGTTTGGCCCAGTTTGCAATTTCTGCGGAAGATGAACAGGAATAGGGAGAACCAATGAGAGACTAGCTGGAGGTGTCTGGACGGGCAAATTTAACTCTCATTTCCCACCAGGAAGAGGAATTAACCAAAGGCTCAGCGTGCCGTGCCGGAACCAGATTAGGGCCTGAAGCAATCCTGCGGTGTTGCGGCCAGCTCACAAGAAAGCGAGTTGAAGAAAGGAGCTCAGGGGCACTGTAATTCACACACCTGCAGAGTTATAAATGACAGCTATCGTCCAAAAATATACTGAAGTAAGGCTGCCAAAAGGACTTGAAAGTGGGGCAGAATTGCAGGATACCAATTTCAGGAGGTACACTGGAATTGCATTTAAAGCATAGGAAAAGAGGGAGAAGGTCGACAATGATGCCCTTGGCCAAAAAGGGCATATGCGTTTTTTCCTGAATATATTCAGGAAAAAACGCATATGCCATTTTTGGCCAACCAAGCAAGCTTGCAAAGGAAATCTCCACTACAATGAAGTCTCACTTCCCCCTGGTCAAAAGTGCCATCTGAAAAAAGTGTAAAATCCAGAAAGGCAGGACAGGCCATGGAGAACTGGGAGCCTTGTTATGCTGATGGGTGGGATGTAAATTGCCAACAGCCACTCGGGAGAAGTGTATGGTGTTTCCTGAAACATCTAAAAAACAAAGCAACAGAGCCTAGGGCACTTCCACTTATGGTCCTATAGCTTAGGGAAATTAAAATCAAAAAGACACAGCCACCCCAAAGTTTGGGACGGCTCTGTTTACAAGAACCTCGTTTATGGTACAAGTTCAATATCGCAGAAAGTGAAAAATGGATAAAGAATTGGTGCTACTTACGTACAATGCAATATCACTCAGCAATGAAATCTATGTCATCAGGCCTGTAGCAGCATAGTGAGTGGATTCAGGTATGACGATTCTAACTGAAATAAGTCACACAGAAAAAGAAACATCATAAGATATCACTAATACACGGAATGTAAACTTGGCTACACAGAAAGTGAATTACAAAAAAGAACAGGGTCTCAAATTTAGAAAACCAACTTATGCTTGCTTAAGGGGAAAGGTGAGTTGGGGTGCTGCATAAAACCAGAGATTGAAATGAGCACAGATAAAGTTCCTTAAGACAAATATGTAATAGACAAGAGCTACTCCTTGCTCAATGAAATGGACTCAAAACCCCATATTAAACGCTTAATAATGTACCAGACTAGTCAGTATCTTAAAACCTATGGATTGCTATGTCTCTGAAAGAGAATCAAGCGTGAGTACAGGGGCATAAACGCAGCAGTGAGAGGATTGGAGAGGTTCGGTGTGCAAATGAAGACCATTTGAAGTCATATTGCATGGTACCCATTCCACGGGTCTCAACTCTCCAGGTTTAAGGGATTCTTCCTTCAGCTAAAACATGCATGTGGAACCCAGTGTATGATCAACCGTGTGATCGGGAGACGTGTTCAAATATGTCTCAGTTTTCGACCCCTGGTACTCGGGTGCAACTTTTCAGACGCTGTACTAACACTCTCCCGACTTGGAGAGTCAGTGCCTTTAACCTCCTGTTTGGCCCAGTTTGCAATTTCTGCGGAAGATGAACAGGAATAGGGAGAACCAATGAGAGACTAGCTGGAGGTGTCTGGACGGGCAAATTTAACTCTCATTTCCCACCAGGAAGAGGAATTAACCAACGGCTCACCGTGCCATGCCAGAACAAGATTAGGGCCTGAAGCAATCCTGCGGTGTTGCTGCCAGCTCACAAGAAAGCGAGTTGAAGAAAGGAGCTCAGGGGCACTGTAATTCACAAACCTGCAGAGTTATAAATGACAGCTATCGTCCAAAAATATACTGAAGTAAGGCTGCCAAGAGGACTTGAAAGCGGGGCAGAATTGCAGGAAACCGATTTCAGGAGGTACACTGGAATTGCATTTAAAGCATAGGAAAAGAGGCAGAACGTCCACAATGATGCACTTGGCCAAAAAGGGCGTATGCGTTTTTTCCTGAATATATTCAGGAAAAAACGCATACGCACTTTTTGGCCAACCAAGCAAGCTTGCAAAGGAAATCTGCACTACAATGAAGTCTCACTTCCCCCTGGTCAAAAGTGCCATCTGAAAAAAGTGTAAAATCCAGAAAGGCAGGACAGGCCATGGAGAACTGGGAGCCTTGTTATGCTGATGGGTGGGATGTAAATTGCCAACAGCCACTCGGGAGAAGTGTATGGTGTTTCCTGAAACATCTAAAAAACAAAGCAACAGAGCCTAGGGCACTTCCTCATATGGTCCTATAGCTTAGGGAAATTAAAATCAAAAAGACACAGCCACCCCAAAGTTTGGGACGGCTCTGTTTACAAGAACCTCGTTTACGGTACAAGTTCAATTTCGCAGAAAGTGAAAAATGGATAAAGAATTTGTGGTACTTACGTACAATGCAATATCACTCAGCAATGAAATCTATGTCATCAGGCGCGTAGCAGCATAATGAGTGGATTCAGGTATGATGATTCTAACTGAAATAAGTCACACAGAAAAAGAAACATCATAAGATATCACTAATACACAGAATGTAAACTTGGCTACACAGGAACTGGATTACAAAACAGAACAGGGTCTCAAATTTAGAAAACCAACTTATGCTTGCTTAAGGGGAAAGGTGAGTTGGGGTGCTGCATAAAACCAGAGATTGAAATGAGCACAGATAAAGTTCCTTAAGCCAAATATGTAATAGACAAGAGCTACTCCTTGCTCAACGAAATGGACTCAACACCCCATATTAAACGCCTAACAATGTACCTGACTAGTAAGTATCTTAAAACCTATGGATTGCTATGTCTCTGAAAGAGAATCAAGCATGTGTACAGGGGCATAAACGCAGCAGTGATAGGATTGGAGAGGTTCGGTGAGCAAATGAAGACCCTTTGAAGTCATATTACATGGTACCCGTTCCACGGGTCTCAACTCTCCAGGTTTAAGGGATTCTTCCTTCAGCTAAAGCATGCATGTGGAACCCAGAGTATGATCAACCGTGTGATCGGGAGACGTGTTCCAATATGTCTCAGTTCTCGTCCCCGGGTACTCGGGTGCAACATTCCAGATGCTTTACTAACACTCTCCCGAATTGGAGAGTGAGTGCCTTTAACCTCCTGTTTGGCCCAGTTTGCAATTTCTGCGGAAGATGAACAGGAATAGGGAGAACCAATGAGAGACTAGCTGGAGGTGTCTGGACAGGCAAATTTAACTCTCATTTCCCACCAGGTAGAGGAATTATCCAAAGGCTCAGCGTGCCGTGCCGGAACCAGATTAGGGCCTGAAGCAATCCTGCGGTGTTGCGGCCAGCTCACAAGAAAGCGAGTTGAAGAAAGGCGCTCAGGGGCACTGTAATTCACACACCTGCAGAGTTATAAATGACAGCTATCGTCCAAAAATATACTGAAGTAAGGCTGCCAAGAGGACTTGAAAGCGGGGCAGAATTGCAGGAAACCGATTTCAGGAGGTACACTGGAATTGCATTTAAAGCATAGGAAAAGAGGCAGAACGTCGACAATGATGCACTTGGCCAAAAAGGGCATATGCGTTTTTTCCTGAATATATTCAGGAAAAAACGCATATGCCCTTTTTGGCCAACCAAGCAAGCTTGCAAAGGAAATCTGCACTACAATGAAGTCTCACTTCCCCCTGGTCAAAAGTGCCATCTGAAAAAAGTGTAAAATCCAGAAAGGCAGGACAGGCCATGGAGAACTGGGAGCCTTGTTATGCTGATGGGTGGGATGTAAATTGCCAACAGCCACTCGGGAGAAGTGTATGGTGTTTCCTGAAACATCTAAAAAACAAAGCAACAGAGCCTAGGGCACTTCCTCATATGGTCCTATAGCTTAGGGAAATTAAAATCAAAAAGACACAGCCACCCCAAAGTTTGGGACGGCTCTGTTTACAAGAACCTCGTTTATGGTACAAGTTCAATATCGCAGAAAGTGAAAAATGGATAAAGAATTTGTGCTACTTACGTACAATGCAATATCACTCAGCAATGAAATCTATGTCATCAGGCCTGTAGCAGCATAGTGAGTGGATTCAGGTATGACGATTCTAACTGAAATAAGTCACACAGAAAAAGAAACATCATAAGATATCTCTAATACACGGAATGTAAACTTGGCTACACAGAAAGTGAATTACAAAAAAGAACAGGGTCTCAAATTTAGAAAACCAACTTATGCTTGCTTAAGGGGAAAGGTGAGTTGGGGTGCTGCATAAAACCAGAGATTGAAATGAGCACAGATAAAGTTCCTTAAGACAAATATGTAATAGACAAGAGCTACTCCTTGCTCAATGAAATGGACTCAAAACCCCATATTAAACGCTTAATAATGTACCAGACTAGTCAGTATCTTAAAACCTATGGATTGCTATGTCTCTGAAAGAGAATCAAGCGTGAGTACAGGGGCATAAACGCAGCAGTGAGAGGATTGGAGAGGTTCGGTGTGCAAATGAAGACCCTTTGAAGTCATATTGCATGGTACCCATTCCACGGGTCTCAACTCTCCAGGTTTAAGGGATTCTTCCTTCAGCTAAAACATGCATGTGGAACCCAGAGTATGATCAACAGTGTGATCGGGAGACGTGTTCAAATATGTCTCAGTTTTCGACCCCTGGTACTCGGGTGCAACTTTTCAGACGCTTTACTAACACTCTCCCGACTTGGAGAGTCAGTGCCTTTAACCTCCTGTTTGGCCCAGTTTGCAATTTCTGCGGAAGATGAACAGGAATAGGGAGAACCAATGAGAGACTAGCTGGAGGTGTCTGGACGGGCAAATTTAACTCTCATTTCCCACCAGGAAGAGGAATTAACCAACGGCTCACCGTGCCATGCCAGAACAAGATTAGGGCCTGAAGCAATCCTGCGGTGTTGCTGCCAGCTCACAAGAAAGCGAGTTGAAGAAAGGAGCTCAGGGGCACTGTAATTCACAAACCTGCAGAGTTATAAATGACAGCTATCATCCAAAAATATACTGAAGTAAGGCTGCCAAGAGGACTTGAAAGCGGGGCAGAATTGCAGGAAACCGATTGCAGGAGGTGGACTGGAATTGCATTTAAAGCATAGGAAAAGAGGCAGAACGTCCACAATGATGCACTTGGCCAAAAAGGGCGTATGCGTTTTTTCCTGAATATATTCAGGAAAAAACGCATACGCACTTTTTGGCCAACCAAGCAAGCTTGCAAAGGAAATCTGCACTACAATGAAGTCTCACTTCCCCCCGGTCAAGAGGGCCATCTGAAAAAAGTGTAAAATCCAGAAAGGCAGGACAGGCCATGGAGAACTGGGAGCCTTGTTATGCTGATGGGCGGGATGTAAATTGCCAACAGCCACTCGGGAGAAGTGTATGGTGTTTCCTGAAACATCTAAAAAACAAAGCAACAGAGCCTAGGGCACTTCCTCATATGGTCCTATAGCTTAGGGAAATTAAAATCAAAAAGACACAGCCACCCCAAAGTTTGGGACGGCTCTGTTTACAAGAACCTCGTTTATGGTAAAAGTTCAATTTCGCAGAAAGTGAAAAATGGATAAAGAATTTGTGGTACTTACGTACAATGCAATATCACTCAGCAATGAAATCTATGTCATCAGGCCCGTAGCAGCATAATGAGTGGATTCAGGTACGATGATTCTAACTGAAATAAGTCACACAGAAAAAGAAACATCATAAGATATCACTAATACACGGAATGTAAACTTGGCTACACAGGAACTGGATTACAAAACAGAACAGGGTCTCAAATTTAGAAAACCAACTTATGCTTGCTTAAGGGGAAAGTTGAGTTGGGGTGCTGCATAAAACCAGAGATTGAAATGAGCACAGATAAAGTTCCTTAAGCCAAATATGTAATAGACAAGAGCTACACCTTGCTCAACGAAATGGACTCAACACCCCATATTAAACGCCTAAGAATGTACCTGACTAGTAAGTATCTTAAAACCTATGGATTGCTATGTCTCTGAAAGAGAATCAAGCATGTGTACAGGGGCATAAACGCAGCAGTGATAGGATTGGAGAGGTTCGGTGAGCAAATGAAGACCCTTTGAAGTCATATTACATGGTACCCGTTCCACGGGTCTCAACTCTCCAGGTTTAAGGGATTCTTCCTTCAGCTAAAGCATGCATGTGGAACCCAGAGTATGATCAACCGTGTGATCGGGAGACGTGTTCCAATATGTCTCAGTTCTCATCCCCGGGTACTCGGGTGCAACATTCCAGATGCTTTACTAACACTCTCCCGAGTTGGAGAGTCAGTGCCTTTAAACTCCTGTTTGGCCCAGTTTGCAATTTCTGTGGAAGATGAACAGGAATAGGGAGAACCAATGAGAGACTAGCTGGAGGTGTCTGGACGGGCAAATTTAACTCTCATTTCCCACCAGGTAGAGGAATGATCCAAAGGCTCAGTGTGCCGTGCCTGAACCAGATTAGGGCCTGAAGCAATCCTGCGGTGTTGCGGCCAGCTCACAAGAAAGCGAGTTGAAGAAAGGAGCTCAGGGGCACTGTAATTCACAAAACTGCAGAGTTATAAATGACAGCTATCGTCGAAAAATATACTGAAGTAAGGCTGCCAAGAGGACTTGAAAGTGGGGCAGAATTGCAGGATACCAATTTCAGGAGGTACACTGGAATTGCATTTAAAGCATAGGAAAAGAGGCAGAACGTCGACAATGATGCCCTTGGCCAAAAAGGGCATATGCGTTTTTTCCTGAATATATTCAGGAAAAAACGCATATGCCCTTTTTGGCCAACCAAGCAAGCTTGCAAAGGAAATCTGCACTACAATGAAGTCTCACTTCCCCCTGGTCAAAAGTGCCATCTGAAAAAAGTGTAAAATCCAGAAAGGCAGGACAGGCCATGGAGAACTGGGAGCCTTGTTATGCTGATGGGTGGGATGTAAATTGCCAACAGCCACTCAGGAGAAGTGTATGGTGTTTCCTGAAACATCTAAAAAACAAAGCAACAGAGCCTAGGGCACTTCCACTTATGGTCCTATAGCTTAGGGAAATTAAAATCAAAAAGACACAGCCACCCCAAAGTTTGGGACGGCTCTGTTTACAAGAACCTCGTTTATGGTACAAGTTCAATATCGCAGAAAGTGAAAAATGGATAAAGCAGTTGTGGTACTTACGTACAATGCAATATCACTCAGCAATGAAATCTATGTCATCAGGCCTGTAGCAGCATAGTGAGTGGATTCAGGTATGACGATTCTAACTGAAATAAGTCACACAGAAAAAGAAACATCATAAGATATCACTAATACACGGAATGTAAACTTGGCTACACAGAAACTGAATTACAAAAAAGAACAGGGTCTCAAATTTAGAAAACCAACTTATGCTTGCTTAAGGGGAAAGGTGAGTTGGGGTGCTGCATAAAACCAGAGATTGAAATGAGCACAGATAAAGTTCCTTAAGACAAATATGTAATAGACAAGAGCTACTCCTTGCTCAACGAAATGGACTCAAAACCCCATATTAAACGCCTAATAATGTACCAGACTAGTCAGTATCTTAAAACCTATGGATTGCTATGTCTCTGAAAGAGAATCAAGCGTGAGTACAGGGGCATAAACGCAGCAGTGAGAGGATTGGAGAGGTTCGGTGTGCAAATGAAGACCCTTTGAAGTCATATTGCATGGTACCCATTCCACGGGTCTCAACTCTCCAGGTTTAAGGGATTCTTCCTTCAGCTAAAACATGCATGTGGAACCCAGAGTATGATCAACCGTGTGATCGGGAGACGTGTTCAAATATGTCTCAGTTTTTGACCCCTGGTACTCGGGTGCAACTTTTCAGACGCTTTACTAACACTCTCCCGACTTGGAGAGTCAGTGCCTTTAACCTCCTGTTTGGCCCAGTTTGCAATTTCTGCGGAAGATGAACAGGAATAGGGAGAACCAATGAGAGACTAGCTGGAGGTGTCTGGACGGGCAAATTTAACTCTCATTTCCCACTAGGAAGAGGAATTAACCAAAGGCTCAGCGTGCCGTGCCGGAACCAGATTAGGGCCTGAAGCAATCCTGCGGTGTTGCGGCCAGCTCACAAGAAAGCGAGTTGAAGAAAGGAACTCAGGGGCACTGTAATTCACAAACCTGCAGAGTTATAAATGACAGCTATCGTTCAAAAATATACTGAAGTAAGGCTGCCAAGAGGACTTGAAAGCGGGGCAGAATTGCAGGAAACCGATTTCAGGAGGTACACTGGAATTGCATTTAAAGCATAGGAAAAGAGGCAGAACGTGGACAATGATGCACTTGGCCAAAAAGGGCGTATGCGTGTTTTCCTGAATATATTCAGGAAAACACGCATACGCCCTTTTTGGCCAACCAAACAAGCTTGCAAAGGAAATCTGCACTACAATGAAGTCTCACTTCTCCCCGGTCAAAAGGGCCATCTGAAAAAAGTGTAAAATCCAGAACGGCAGGACAGGCCATGGAGAACTGGGAGCCTTGTTATGCTGATGGGCGGGATGTAAATTGCCAACAGCCACTCGGGAGAAGTGTATGGTGTTTCCTGAAACATCTAAAAAACAAAGCAACAGAGCCTAGGGCACTTCCTCCTATGGTCCTATAGCTTAGGGAAATTAAAATCTAAAAGACACAGCCACCCCAAAGTTTGGGACGACTCTGTTTACAAGAACCTCGTTTACGGTACAAGTTCAATATTGCAGAAAGTGAAAAATGGATAAAGAAGTTTTGGTACTTATGTACAATGCAATATCACTCAGCAATGAAATCTATGTCATCAGGCCCGTAGCAGCATAATGAGTGGATTCAGGTATGATGATTCTAACTGAAATAAGTCACACAGAAAAAGAAACATCATAAGATACCAGTAATACACGGAATGTAAACTTGGCAATACAGGAACTGAATTACAAAACAGAACAGGGACTCAAATTTAGAAAACCAACTTATGCTTGCTTAAGGGGAAACGTGAGTTGGGGTGCTGCATAAAGACAGAGATTGAAATGAGTACAGATAAAATTCCTTAAGCCAATTATGTAATAGACAAGAGCTACTCCTTGCTCAACGAAATGGACTCAAAACCCCATATTAAACGCCTAAGAATGTACATGACTAGTAAGCATCTTAAAACCTATGGATTGCTATGTCTCCGAAAGAGAATCAAGCGTGTGTACAGGGGTATAAACGCAGCAGTGATAGGATTGGAGAGGTTCGCTGAGCAAACGAAGACCCTTTGAAGTCATATTGCATGGTACCCATTCCACGGGTCTCAACTCTCCAGGTTTAAGGGATTCTTCCTTCAGCTGAAACATGCATGTGGAACCCAGAGTATGATCAACCGTGTGATCGGGAGATGTCTTCAAATATGTCTCTGTTCTCGTCCCCTGGTACTCGGGTGCAACAGTCCAGAAGCTTTACTAACACTCTCCCGACTTGGAGAGTCAGTGACTTTAACTTCCTGTTTGGCCCAGTTTGCAATTTCTACGGAAAATGAACAGGAATAGGGAGAACCAATGAGAGACTAGCTGGAGGTGTCTGGACGGGCAAATTTAACTCTCATTTCCCACCAGGAAGAGGAATTAACCAAAGGCTCAGCGTGCCATGCCGGAACAAGATTAGGGCCTGAAGCAATCCTGCGGTGTTGCGGCCAGCTCACAAGAAAGCGAGTTGAAGAAAGGAGCTCAGGGGCACTGTAATTCAAAAACATGCAGAGTTATAAATGACAGCTATCGTCCAAAAGTATACTGAAGTAAGGCTGCCAAGAGGACTTGAAAGCGGGGCAGAATTGCAGGAAACCGATTTCAGGAGGTAGACTGGAATTGCATTTAAAGAATAGGAAAAGAGGCAGAACGTCGACAATGATGCACTTGGCCAAAAAGGGCGTATGTGTTTTTTCCTGAATATATTCAGGAAAAAACGCATACGCCCTTTTTGGCCAACCAAGCAAGCTTGCAAAGGAAATCTGCACTACAATGAAGTCTCACTTCCCCCCGGTCAAAAGGGCCATCTGAAAAATGTGTAAAATCCAGAAAGGCAGGACAGGCCATGGAGAACTGGGAGCCTTGTTATGCTGAAGGGCGGCATGTAAATTGCCAACAGCCACTCGGGAGAAGTGTATGGTGCTTCCTGAAACATCTAAAAAACAGAGGAACAGAGCCTAGGGCACTTCCACTTATGGTCCTATAGATTAGGGAAATTAAAATCAAAAAGACACAGCCACCCCAAAGTTTGTGATGGCTCTCTTTACAAGAACCTCGTTTACGGTACAAGTTCAATATCGCAGAAAGCAAAAAATGGATGAAGAAGTTGTGGTACTTACATACAATGCAATATCACTCAGCAATGAAATCTATGTTATCAGGCCCGTAGCAGCATAATGAGTGGATTCAGGTATGATGATTCTAACTGAAATAAGTCACACAGAAAAAGAAACATCATAAGATATCACTAATACACGGAATGTAAACTTGGCTACACAGGAACTGGATTACAAAAGAGAACAGTGTCTCAAATTTAGAAAACCAACTTATGCTTGCTTAAGGGGAAAGGTGAGTTGGGGTGCTGCATAAAACCAGAGATTGAAATGAGCACAGATAAAGTTCCTTAAGCCAAATATGTAATAGACAAGAGCTACTCCTTGCTCAACGAAATGGACTCAACACCCCATATTAAACGTCTAAGAATGTACCTGACTACTAATTATCTTAAAACCTATGGATTGCTATGTCTCCGAAAGAGAATCAAACATGTGTACAGGGGCACAAACGCAGCAATGATAGGATTGGAGAGTTTCGGTGAGCAAATGAAGACCCTTTGAAGTCATATTGCATGGTACCCATTCCACGGGTCTCAACTCTCCAGGTTTAAGGGATTCTTCCTTCAGCTAAAACATGCATGTGGAACCCACAGTATGATCAACCATGTGATCGGGAGATGTGTTCCAATGTCTCAGTTCTCGTCCCCTGGTACTCGGGTGCAACATTCCACACGCTTTACTAACACTCTCTTGACTTGGACAGTCAGTGCCTTTAATCTCCTGTTTGACCCAGTTTGCAAATTCCGCGGAAGATGAACAGGAATAGGGAGAACCAATGAGAGACTAGCTGGAGGTGTCTGGACGCGCAAATTTAACTCTCATTTCCCACCAGGAAGAGGAATTAACCAAAGGCTCAGCGTGCCGTGCCGGAACCAGATTAGGGCCTGAAGCAATCCTGCGGTGTTGCGGCCAGCTCACAAGAAAGCGAGTTGAAGAAAGGAGCTCAGGGGCACTGTAATTCACACACCTGCAGAGTTATAAATGACAGCTATCGTCCAAAAATATACTGAAGTAAGGCTGCCAAAAGGACTTGAAAGTGGGGCAGAATTGCAGGATACCAATTTCAGGAGGTACACTGGAATTGCATTTAAAGCATAGGAAAAGAGGGAGAACGTCGACAATGATGCCCTTGGCCAAAAAGGGCATATGCGTTTTTTCCTGAATATATTCAGGAAAAAACGCATATGCCCTTTTTGGCCAACCAAGCAAGCTTGCAAAGGAAATCTCCACTACAATGAAGTCTCACTTCCCCCTGGTCAAAAGTGCCATCTGAAAAAAGTGTAAAATCCAGAAAGGCAGGACAGGCCATGGAGAACTGGGAGCCTTGTTATGCTGATGGGTGGGATGTAAATTGCCAACAGCCACTCGGGAGAAGTGTATGGTGTTTCCTGAAACATCTAAAAAACAAAGCAACAGAGCCTAGGGCACTTCCACTTATGGTCCTATAGCTTAGGGAAATTAAAATCAAAAAGACACAGCCACCCCAAAGTTTGGGACGGCTCTGTTTACAAGAACCTCGTTTATGGTACAAGTTCAATATCGCAGAAAGTGAAAAATGGATAAAGAATTGGTGCTACTTACGTACAATGCAATATCACTCAGCAATGAAATCTATGTCATCAGGCCTGTAGCAGCATAGTGAGTGGATTCAGGTATGACGATTCTAACTGAAATAAGTCACACAGAAAAAGAAACATCATAAGATATCACTAATACACGGAATGTAAACTTGGCTACACAGAAAGTGAATTACAAAAAAGAACAGGGTCTCAAATTTAGAAAACCAACTTATGCTTGCTTAAGGGGAAAGGTGAGTTGGGGTGCTGCATAAAACCAGAGATTGAAATGAGCACAGATAAAGTTCCTTAAGACAAATATGTAATAGACAAGAGCTACTCCTTGCTCAATGAAATGGACTCAAAACCCCATATTAAACGCTTAATAATGTACCAGACTAGTCAGTATCTTAAAACCTATGGATTGCTATGTCTCTGAAAGAGAATCAAGCGTGAGTACAGGGGCATAAACGCAGCAGTGAGAGGATTGGAGAGGTTCGGTGTGCAAATGAAGACCATTTGAAGTCATATTGCATGGTACCCATTCCACGGGTCTCAACTCTCCAGGTTTAAGGGATTCTTCCTTCAGCTAAAACATGCATGTGGAACCCAGTGTATGATCAACCGTGTGATCGGGAGACGTGTTCAAATATGTCTCAGTTTTCGACCCCTGGTACTCGGGTGCAACTTTTCAGACGCTGTACTAACACTCTCCCGACTTGGAGAGTCAGTGCCTTTAACCTCCTGTTTGGCCCAGTTTGCAATTTCTGCGGAAGATGAACAGGAATAGGGAGAACCAATGAGAGACTAGCTGGAGGTGTCTGGACGGGCAAATTTAACTCTCATTTCCCACCAGGAAGAGGAATTAACCAACGGCTCACCGTGCCATGCCAGAACAAGATTAGGGCCTGAAGCAATCCTGCGGTGTTGCTGCCAGCTCACAAGAAAGCGAGTTGAAGAAAGGAGCTCAGGGGCACTGTAATTCACAAACCTGCAGAGTTATAAATGACAGCTATCGTCCAAAAATATACTGAAGTAAGGCTGCCAAGAGGACTTGAAAGCGGGGCAGAATTGCAGGAAACCGATTTCAGGAGGTACACTGGAATTGCATTTAAAGCATAGGAAAAGAGGCAGAACGTCCACAATGATGCACTTGGCCAAAAAGGGCGTATGCGTTTTTTCCTGAATATATTCAGGAAAAAACGCATACGCACTTTTTGGCCAACCAAGCAAGCTTGCAAAGGAAATCTGCACTACAATGAAGTCTCACTTCCCCCTGGTCAAGAGGGCCATCTGAAAAAAGTGTAAAATCCAGAAAGGCAACACAGGCCATGGAGAACTGGGAGCCTTGTTATGCTGATGGGCGGGATGTAAATTGCCAACAGCCACTCGGGAGAAGTGTATGGTGTTTCCTGAAACATCTAAAAAACAAAGTAACAGAGCCTAGGGCACTTCCTCATATGGTCCTATAGATTAGGGAAATTAAAATCAAAAAGACACAGCCACCCCAAAGTTTGGGACGGCTCTGTTTACAAGAACCTCGTTTACGGTACAAGTTCAATTTCGCAGAAAGTGAAAAATGGATAAAGAATTTGTGGTACTTACGTACAATGCAATATCACTCAGCAATGAAATCTATGTCATCAGGCCCGTAGCAGCATAATGAGTGGATTCAGGTACGATGATTCTAACTGAAATAAGTCACACAGAAAAAGAAACATCATAAGATATCACTAATACACGGAATGTAAACTTGGCTACACAGGAACTGGATTACAAAACAAAACAGGGTCTCAAATTTAGAAAACCAACTTATGCTTGCTTAAGGGGAAAGTTGAGTTCAGGTGCTGCATAAAACCAGAGATTGAAATGAGCACAGATAAAGTTCCTTAAGCCAAATATGTAATAGACAAGAGCTACTCCTTGCTCAACGAAATGGACTCAACACCCCATATTAAACGCCTAAGAATGTACCTGACTAGTAAGTATCTTAAAACCTATGGATTGCTATGTCTCTGAAAGAGAATCAAGCATGTGTACAGGGGCATAAACGCAGCAGTGATAGGATTGGAGAGGTTCGGTGAGCTAATGAAGACCCTTTGAAGTCATATTACATGGTACCCGTTCCACGGGTCTCAACTCTCCAGGTTTAAGGGATTCTTCCTTCAGCTAAAGCATGCATGTGGAACCCAGAGTATGATCAACCGTGGGATCGGGAGACGTGTTCAAATATGTCTCAGTTCTCGTCCCCGGGTACTCGGGTGCAACATTCCAGATGCTTTACTAACACTCTCCCGAGTTGGAGAGTCAGTGCCTTTAACCTCCTGTTTGGCCCAGTTTGCAATTTCTGCGGAAGATGAACAGGAATAGGGAGAACCAATGAGAGACTAGCTGGAGGTGTCTGGACGGGCAAATTTAACTCTCATTTCCCACCAGGAAGAGGAATTAACCAAAGGCTCAGCGTGCCGTGCCGGAACCAGATTAGGGCCTGAAGCAATCCTGCGGTGTTGCGGCCAGCTCACAAGAAAGCGAGTTGAAGAAAGGAGCTCAGGGGCACTGTAATTCACACACCTGCAGAGTTATAAATGACAGCTATCGTCCAAAAATATACTGAAGTAAGGCTGCCAAAAGGACTTGAAAGTGGGGCAGAATTGCAGGATACCAATTTCAGGAGGTACACTGGAATTGCATTTAAAGCATAGGAAAAGAGGGAGAACGTCGACAATGATGCCCTTGGCCAAAAAGGGCATATGCGTTTTTTCCTGAATATATTCAGGAAAAAACGCATATGCCCTTTTTGGCCAACCAAGCAAGCTTGCAAAGGAAATCTCCACTACAATGAAGTCTCACTTCCCCCTGGTCAAAAGTGCCATCTGAAAAAAGTATAAAATCCAGAAAGGCAGGACAGGCCATGGAGAACTGGGAGCCTTGTTATGCTGATGGGTGGGATGTAAATTGCCAACAGCCACTCGGGAGAAGTGTATGGTGTTTCCTGAAACATCTAAAAAACAAAGCAACAGAGCCTAGGGCACTTCCTCATATGGTCCTATAGCTTAGGGAAATTAAAATCAAAAAGACACAGCCACCCCAAAGTTTGGGACGGCTCTGTTTACAAGAACCTCGTTTACGGTACAAGTTCAATTTCGCAGAAAGTGAAAAATGGATAAAGAATTTGTGGTACTTACGTACAATGCAATATCACTCAGCAATGAAATCTATGTCATCAGGCGCGTAGCAGCATACTGAGTGGATTCAGGTATGATGATTCTAACTGAAATAAGTCACACAGAAAAAGAAACATCATAAGATATCACTAATACACAGAATGTAAACTTGGCTACACAGGAACTGGATTACAAAACAGAACAGGGTCTCAAATTTAGAAAACCAACTTATGCTTGCTTAAGGGGAAAGGTGAGTTGGGGTGCTGCATAAAACCAGAGATTGAAATGAGCACAGATAAAGTTCCTTAAGCCAAATATGTAATAGACAAGAGCTACTCCTTGCTCAACGAAATGGACTCAACACCCCATATTAAACGCCTAAGAATGTACCTGACTAGTAAGTATCTTAAAACCTATGGATTGCTATGTCTCTGAAAGAGAATCAAGCATGTGTACAGGGGCATAAACGCAGCAGTGATAGGATTGGAGAGGTTCGGTGAGCAAATGAAGACCCTTTGAAGTCATATTACATGGTACCCGTTCCACGGGTCTCAACTCTCCAGGTTTAAGGGATTCTTCCTTCAGCTAAAGCATGCATGTGGAACCCAGAGTATGATCAACCGTGTGATCGGGAGACGTGTTCCAATATGTCTCAGTTCTCGTCCCCGGGTACTCGGGTGCAACATTCCAGATGCTTTACTAACACTCTCCCGAATTGGAGAGTGAGTGCCTTTAACCTCCTGTTTGGCCCAGTTTGCAATTTCTGCGGAAGATGAACAGGAATAGGGAGAACCAATGAGAGACTAGCTGGAGGTGTCTGGACAGGCAAATTTAACTCTCATTTCCCACCAGGTAGAGGAATTATCCAAAGGCTCAGCGTGCCGTGCCGGAACCAGATTAGGGCCTGAAGCAATCCTGCGGTGTTGCGGCCAGCTCACAAGAAAGCGAGTTGAAGAAAGGCGCTCAGGGGCACTGTAATTCACACACCTGCAGAGTTATAAATGACAGCTATCGTCCAAAAATATACTGAAGTAAGGCTGCCAAGAGGACTTGAAAGCGGGGCAGAATTGCAGGAAACCGATTTCAGGAGGTACACTGGAATTGCATTTAAAGCATAGGAAAAGAGGCAGAACGTCGACAATGATGCACTTGGCCAAAAAGGGCATATGCGTTTTTTCCTGAATATATTCAGGAAAAAACGCATATGCCCTTTTTGGCCAACCAAGCAAGCTTGCAAAGGAAATCTGCACTACAATGAAGTCTCACTTCCCCCTGGTCAAAAGTGCCATCTGAAAAAAGTGTAAAATCCAGAAAGGCAGGACAGGCCATGGAGAACTGGGAGCCTTGTTATGCTGATGGGTGGGATGTAAATTGCCAACAGCCACTCGGGAGAAGTGTATGGTGTTTCCTGAAACATCTAAAAAACAAAGCAACAGAGCCTAGGGCACTTCCTCATATGGTCCTATAGCTTAGGGAAATTAAAATCAAAAAGACACAGCCACCCCAAAGTTTGGGACGGCTCTGTTTACAAGAACCTCGTTTATGGTACAAGTTCAATATCGCAGAAAGTGAAAAATGGATAAAGAATTTGTGCTACTTACGTACAATGCAATATCACTCAGCAATGAAATCTATGTCATCAGGCCTGTAGCAGCATAGTGAGTGGATTCAGGTATGACGATTCTAACTGAAATAAGTCACACAGAAAAAGAAACATCATAAGATATCTCTAATACACGGAATGTAAACTTGGCTACACAGAAAGTGAATTACAAAAAAGAACAGGGTCTCAAATTTAGAAAACCAACTTATGCTTGCTTAAGGGGAAAGGTGAGTTGGGGTGCTGCATAAAACCAGAGATTGAAATGAGCACAGATAAAGTTCCTTAAGACAAATATGTAATAGACAAGAGCTACTCCTTGCTCAATGAAATGGACTCAAAACCCCATATTAAACGCTTAATAATGTACCAGACTAGTCAGTATCTTAAAACCTATGGATTGCTATGTCTCTGAAAGAGAATCAAGCGTGAGTACAGGGGCATAAACGCAGCAGTGAGAGGATTGGAGAGGTTCGGTGTGCAAATGAAGACCCTTTGAAGTCATATTGCATGGTACCCATTCCACGGGTCTCAACTCTCCAGGTTTAAGGGATTCTTCCTTCAGCTAAAACATGCATGTGGAACCCAGAGTATGATCAACCGTGTGATCGGGAGACGTGTTCAAATATGTCTCAGTTTTCGACCCCTGGTACTCGGGTGCAACTTTTCAGACGCTTTACTAACACTCTCCCGACTTGGAGAGTCAGTGCCTTTAACCTCCTGTTTGGCCCAGTTTGCAATTTCCGCGGAAGATGAACAGGAATAGGGAGAACCAATGAGAGACTAGCTGGAGGTGTCTGGACGGGCAAATTTAACTCTCATTTCCCACCAGGAAGAGGAATTAACCAACGGCTCACCGTGCCATGCCAGAACAAGATTAGGGCCTGAAGCAATCCTGCGGTGTTGCTGCCAGCTCACAAGAAAGCGAGTTGAAGAAAGGAGCTCAGGGGCACTGTAATTCACAAACCTGCAGAGTTATAAATGACAGCTATCATCCAAAAATATACTGAAGTAAGGCTGCCAAGAGGACTTGAAAGCGGGGCAGAATTGCAGGAAACCGATTTCAGGAGGTGGACTGGAATTGCATTTAAAGCATAGGAAAAGAGGCAGAACGTCCACAATGATGCACTTGGCCAAAAAGGGCGTATGCGTTTTTTCCTGAATATATTCAGGAAAAAACGCATACGCACTTTTTGGCCAACCAAGCAAGCTTGCAAAGGAAATCTGCACTACAATGAAGTCTCACTTCCCCCCGGTCAAGAGGGCCATCTGAAAAAAGTGTAAAATCCAGAAAGGCAGGACAGGCCATGGAGAACTGGGAGCCTTGTTATGCTGATGGGCGGGATGTAAATTGCCAACAGCCACTCGGGAGAAGTGTATGGTGTTTCCTGAAACATCTAAAAAACAAAGCAACAGAGCCTAGGGCACTTCCTCATATGGTCCTATAGCTTAGGGAAATTAAAATCAAAAAGACACAGCCACCTCAAAGTTTGGGACGGCTCTGTTTACAAGAACCTCGTTTATGGTACAAGTTCAATTTCGCAGAAAGTGAAAAATGGATAAAGAATTTGTGGTACTTACGTACAATGCAATATCACTCAGCAATGAAATCTATGTCATCAGGCCCGTAGCAGCATAATGAGTGGATTCAGGTACGATGATTCTAACTGAAATAAGTCACACAGAAAAAGAAACATCATAAGATATCACTAATACACGGAATGTAAACTTGGCTACACAGGAACTGGATTACAAAACAGAACAGGGTCTCAAATTTAGAAAACCAACTTATGCTTGCTTAAGGGGAAAGTTGAGTTGGGGTGCTGCATAAAACCAGAGATTGAAATGAGCACAGATAAAGTTCCTTAAGCCAAATATGTAATAGACAAGAGCTACACCTTGCTCAACGAAATGGACTCAACACCCCATATTAAACGCCTAAGAATGTACCTGACTAGTAAGTATCTTAAAACCTATGGATTGCTATGTCTCTGAAAGAGAATCAAGCATGTGTACAGGGGCATAAACGCAGCAGTGATAGGATTGGAGAGGTTCGGTGAGCAAATGAAGACCCTTTGAAGTCATATTACATGGTACCCGTTCCACGGGTCTCAACTCTCCAGGTTTAAGGGATTCTTCCTTCAGCTAAAGCATGCATGTGGAACCCAGAGTATGATCAACCGTGTGATCGGGAGACGTGTTCCAATATGTCTCAGTTCTCATCCCCGGGTACTCGGGTGCAACATTCCAGATGCTTTACTAACACTCTCCCGAGTTGGAGAGTCAGTGCCTTTAAACTCCTGTTTGGCCCAGTTTGCAATTTCTGTGGAAGATGAACAGGAATAGGGAGAACCAATGAGAGACTAGCTGGAGATGTCTGGACGGGCAAATTTAACTCTCATTTCCCACCAGGTAGAGGAATGATCCAAAGGCTCAGTGTGCCGTGCCTGAACCAGATTAGGGCCTGAAGCAATCCTGCGGTGTTGCGGCCAGCTCACAAGAAAGCGAGTTGAAGAAAGGAGCTCAGGGGCACTGTAATTCACAAAACTGCAGAGTTATAAATGACAGCTATCGTCGAAAAATATACTGAAGTAAGGCTGCCAAGAGGACTTGAAAGTGGGGCAGAATTGCAGGATACCAATTTCAGGAGGTACACAGGAATTGCATTTAAAGCATAGGAAAAGAGGCAGAACGTCGACAATGATGCCCTTGGCCAAAAAGGGCATATGCGTTTTTTCCTGAATATATTCAGGAAAAAACGCATATGCCCTTTTTGGCCAACCAAGCAAGCTTGCAAAGGAAATCTGCACTACAATGAAGTCTCACTTCCCCCTGGTCAAAAGTGCCATCTGAAAAAAGTGTAAAATCCAGAAAGGCAGGACAGGCCATGGAGAACTGGGAGCCTTGTTATGCTGATGGGTGGGATGTAAATTGCCAACAGCCACTCCGGAGAAGTGTATGGTGTTTCCTGAAACATCTAAAAAACAAAGCAACAGAGCCTAGGGCACTTCCACTTATGGTCCTATAGCTTAGGGAAATTAAAATAAAAAAGACACAGCCACCCCAAAGTTTGGGACGGCTCTGTTTACAAGAACCTCGTTTATGGTACAAGTTCAATATCGCAGAAAGTGAAAAATGGATAAAGCAGTTGTGGTACTTACGTACAATGCAATATCACTCAGCAATGAAATCTATGTCATCAGGCCTGTAGCAGCATAGTGAGTGGATTCAGGTATGACGATTCTAACTGAAATAAGTCACACAGAAAAAGAAACATCATAAGATATCACTAATACACGGAATGTAAACTTGGCTACACAGAAACTGAATTACAAAAAAGAACAGGGTCTCAAATTTAGAAAACCAACTTATGCTTGCTTAAGGGGAAAGGTGAGTTGGGGTGCTGCATAAAACCAGAGATTGAAATGAGCACAGATAAAGTTCCTTAAGACAAATATGTAATAGACAAGAGCTACTCCTTGCTCAACGAAATGGACTCAAAACCCCATATTAAACGCCTAATAATGTACCAGACTAGTCAGTATCTTAAAACCTATGGATTGCTATGTCTCTGAAAGAGAATCAAGCGTGAGTACAGGGGCATAAACGCAGTAGTGAGAGGATTGGAGAGGTTCGGTGTGCAAATGAAGACCCTTTGAAGTCATATTGCATGGTACCCATTCCACGGGTCTCAACTCTCCAGGTTTAAGGGATTCTTCCTTCAGCTAAAACATGCATGTGGAACCCAGAGTATGATCAACCGTGTGATCGGGAGATGTGTTCAAATATGTCTCAGTTTTTGACCCCTGGTACTCGGGTGCAACTTTTCAGACGCTTTACTAACACTCTCCCGACTTGGAGAGTCAGTGCCTTTAACCTCCTGTTTGGCCCAGTTTGCAATTTCTGCGGAAGATGAACAGGAATAGGGAGAACCAATGAGAGACTAGCTGGAGGTGTCTGGACGGGCAAATTTAACTCTCATTTCCCACTAGGAAGAGGAATTAACCAAAGGCTCAGCGTGCCGTGCCGGAACCAGATTAGGGCCTGAAGCAATCCTGCGGTGTTGCGGCCAGCTCACAAGAAAGCGAGTTGAAGAAAGGAACTCAGGGGCACTGTAATTCACAAACCTGCAGAGTTATAAATGACAGCTATCGTCCAAAAATATACTGAAGTAAGGCTGCCAAGAGGACTTGAAAGCGGGGCAGAATTGCAGGAAACCGATTTCAGGAGGTACACTGGAATTGCATTTAAAGCATAGGAAAAGAGGCAGAACGTGGACAATGATGCACTTGGCCAAAAAGGGCGTATGCGTGTTTTCCTGAATATATTCAGGAAAACACGCATACGCCCTTTTTGGCCAACCAAACAAGCTTGCAAAGGAAATCTGCACTACAATGAAGTCTCACTTCTCCCCGGTCAAAAGGGCCATCTGAAAAAAGTGTAAAATCCAGAACGGCAGGACAGGCCATGGAGAACTGGGAGCCTTGTTATGCTGATGGGCGGGATGTAAATTGCCAACAGCCACTCGGGAGAAGTGTATGGTGTTTCCTGAAACATCTAAAAAACAAAGCAACAGAGCCTAGGGCACTTCCTCCTATGGTCCTATAGCTTAGGGAAATTAAAATCTAAAAGACACAGCCACCCCAAAGTTTGGGACGACTCTGTTTACAAGAACCTCGTTTACGGTACAAGTTCAATATTGCAGAAAGTGAAAAATGGATAAAGAAGTTTTGGTACTTATGTACAATGCAATATCACTCAGCAATGAAATCTATGTCATCAGGCCCGTAGCAGCATAATGAGTGGATTCAGGTATGATGATTCTAACTGAAATAAGTCACACAGAAAAAGAAACATCATAAGATACCAGTAATACACGGAATGTAAACTTGGCAATACAGGAACTGAATTACAAAACAGAACAGGGACTCAAATTTAGAAAACCAACTTATGCTTGCTTAAGGGGAAAGGTGAGTTGGGGTGCTGCATAAAGACAGAGATTGAAATGAGTACAGATAAAATTCCTTAAGCCAATTATGTAATAGACAAGAGCTACTCCTTGCTCAACGAAATGGACTCAAAACCCCATATTAAACGCCTAAGAATGTACATGACTAGTAAGCATCTTAAAACCTATGGATTGCTATGTCTCCGAAAGAGAATCAAGCGTGTGTACAGGGGTATAAACGCAGCAGTGATAGGATTGGAGAGGTTCGCTGAGCAAACGAAGACCCTTTGAAGTCATATTGCATGGTACCCATTCCACGGGTCTCAACTCTCCAGGTTTAAGGGATTCTTCCTTCAGCTGAAACATGCATGTGGAACCCAGAGTATGATCAACCGTGTGATCGGGAGATGTCTTCAAATATGTCTCTGTTCTCGTCCCCTGGTACTCGGGTGCAACAGTCCAGAAGCTTTACTAACACTCTCCCGACTTGGAGAGTCAGTGACTTTAACTTCCTGTTTGGCCCAGTTTGCAATTTCTACGGAAAATGAACAGGAATAGGGAGAACCAATGAGAGACTAGCTGGAGGTGTCTGGACGGGCAAATTTAACTCTCATTTCCCACCAGGAAGAGGAATTAACCAAAGGCTCAGCGTGCCATGCCGGAACAAGATTAGGGCCTGAAGCAATCCTGCGGTGTTGCGGCCAGCTCACAAGAAAGCGAGTTGAAGAAAGGAGCTCAGGGGCACTGTAATTCAAAAACATGCAGACTTATAAATGACAGCTATCGTCCAAAAGTATACTGAAGTAAGGCTGCCAAGAGGACTTGAAAGCGGGGCAGAATTGCAGGAAACAGATTTCAGGAGGTAGACTGGAATTGCATTTAAAGAATAGGAAAAGAGGCAGAACGTCGACAATGATGCACTTGGCCAAAAAGGGCGTATGTGTTTTTTCCTGAATATATTCAGGAAAAAACGCATACGCCCTTTTTGGCCAACCAAGCAAGCTTGCAAAGGAAATCTGCACTACAATGAAGTCTCACTTCCCCCTGGTCAAAAGTGCCATCTGAAAAAAGTGTAAAATCCAGAAAGGCAGGACAGGCCATGCAGAACTGGGAGCCTTGTTATGCTGATGGGTGGGATGTAAATTGCCAACAGCCACTCAGGAGAAGTGTATGGTGTTTCCTGAAACATCTAAAAAACAAAGCAACAGAGCCTAGGGCACTTCCAGTTATGGTCCTATAGCTTAGGGAAATTAAAATCAAAAAGACACAGCCACCCCAATGTTTGGGATGGCTCTGTTTACAAGAACCTCGTTTATGGTACAAGTTCAATATCGCAGAAAGTGAAAAATGGATAAAGAATTTGTGCTACATACGTACAATGCAATATCACTCAGCAATGAAATCTATGTCATCAGGCCTGTAGCAGCATAGTGAGTGGATTCAGGTATGACGATTCTAACTGAAATAAGTCACACAGAAAAAGAAACATCATAAGATATCACTAATACACGGAATGTAAACTTGGCTACACAGGAACTGAATTACAAAAAAGAACAGGGTCTCAAATTTAGAAAACCAACTTATGCTTGCTTAAGGGGAAAGGTGAGTTGGGGTGCTGCATAAAACCAGAGATTGAAATGAGCACAGATAAAGTTCCTTAAGACAAATATGTAATAGACAAGAGCTACTCCTTGCTCAACGAAATGGACTCAAAACCCCATATTAAACGCCTAATAATGTACCAGACTAGTCAGTATCTTAAAACCTATGGATTGCTATGTCTCTGAAAGAGAATAAAGCGTGAGTACAGGGGCATAAACGCAACAGTGAGAGGATTGGAGAGGTTCGGTGTACAAATGAAGACCCTTTGAAGTCATATTGCATGGTACCCATTCCACGGGTCTCAACTCTCCAGGTTTAAGGGATTCTTCCTTCAGCTAAAACATGCATGTGGAACCCAGAGTATGATCAACCGTGTGATCGGGAGACGTGTTCAAATATGTCTCAGTTTTCGACCCCTGGTACTCGGGTGCAACTTTTTAGACGCTTTACTAACACTCTCCCGACTTGGAGAGTCAGTGCCTTTAACCTCCTGTTTGGCCCAGTTTGCAATTTCTGCGGAAGATGAACAGGAATAGGGAGAACCAATGAGAGACTAGCTGGAGGTGTCTGGACGGGCAAATTTAACTCTCATTTCCCACCAGGAAGAGGAATTAACCAACGGCTCACCGTGCCATGCCAGAACAAGATTAGGGCCTGAAGCAATCCTGCTGTGTTGCTGCCAGCTCACAAGAAAGCGAGTTGAAGAAAGGAGCTCAGGGGCACTGTAATTCACAAACCTGCAGAGTTATAAATGACAGCTATCGTCCAAAAATATACTGAAGTAAGCCTGCCAAGAGGACTTGAAAGCGGGGCAGAATTGCAGGAAACCGATTTCAGGAGGTGGACTGGAATTGCATTTAAAGCATAGGAAAAGAGGCAGAACGTCCACAATGATGCACTTGGCCAAAAAGGGCGTATGCGTTTTTTCCTAAATATATTCAGGAAAAAACGCATACGCCCTTTTTGGCCAACCAAGCAAGCTTGCAAAGGAAATCTGCACTACAATGTAGTCTCACTTCCCCCCAGTCAAGAGGGCCATCTGAAAAAAGTGTAAAATCCAGAAAGGCAGGACAGGCCATGGAGAACTGGGAGCCTTGTTATGCTGATGGGCGGGATGTAAATTGCCAACAGCCACTCGGGAGAAGTGTATGGTGTTTCCTGAAACATCTAAAAAACAAAGCAACAGAGCCTAGGGCACTTCCACTTATGGTCCTATAGCTTAGGGAAATTAAAATCAAAAAGACACAGCCACCCCAAAGTTTGGGACGGCTCTGTTTACAAGAACCTCGTTTACGGTACAAGTTCAATTTCGCAGAAAGTGAAAAGTGGATAAAGAATTTGTGGTACTTACGTACAATTCAATATCACTCAGCAATGAAATCTATGTCATCAGGCCCGTAGCAGCATAATGAGTGGATTCAGGTACGATGATTCTAACTGAAATAAGTCACACAGAAAAAGAAACATCATAAGATATCACTAATACACGGAATGTAAACTTGGCTACACAGGAACTGGATTACAAAACAGAACAGGGTCTCAAATTTAGAAAACCAACTTATGCTTGCTTAAGGGGAAAGGTGAGTTGGGGTGCTGCATAAAACCAGAGATTGAAATGAGCACAGATAAAGTTCCTTAAGCCAAATATGTAATAGACAAGAGCTACTCCTTGCTCAACGAAATGGACTCAACACCCCATATTAAACGCCTAAGAATGTACCTGACTAGTAAGTATCTTAAAACCTATGGATTGCTATGTCTCTGAAAGAGAATCAAGCATGTGTACAGGGGCATAAACGCAGCAGTGAGAGGATTGGAGAGGTTCGGTGTGCAAATGAAGACCCTTTGAAGTCATATTGCATGGTACCCATTCCACGGGTCTCAACTCTCCAGGTTTAAGGGATTCTTCCTTCAGCTAAAGCATGCATGTGGAACCCAGAGTATGATCAACCGTGTGATCGGGAGACGTGTTCCAATATGTCTCAGTTCTCGTCCCCGGGTACTCGGGTGCAACATTCCAGATGCTTTACTAACACTCTCCCGAGTTGGAGAGTCAGTGCCTTTAAACTCCTGTTTGGCCCAGTTTGCAATTTCTGTGGAAGATGAACAGGAATAGGGAGAACCAATGAGAGACTAGCTGGAGGTGTCTGGACGGGCAAATTTAACTCTCATTTCCCACCAGGTAGAGGAATTATCCAAAGGCTCAGCGTGCCGTGCCGGAACCAGATTAGGGCCTGAAGCAATCCTGCGGTGTTGCGGCCAGCTCACAAGAAAGCGAGTTGAAGAAAGGAGCTCAGGGGCACTGTAATTCACACACCTGCAGAGTTATAAATGACAGCTATCGTCCAAAAATATACTGAAGTAAGGCTGCCAAGAGGACTTGAAAGTGGGGCAGAATTGCAGGATACCAATTTCAGGAGGTACACTGGAATTGCATTTAAAGCATAGGAAAAGAGGCAGAACGTCGACAATGATGCACTTGGCCAAAAAGGGCATATGCGTTTTTTCCTGAATATATTCAGGAAAAAACGCATATGCCCTTTTTGGCCAACCAAGCAAGCTTGCAAAGGAAATCTGCACTACAATGAAGTCTCACTTCCCCCTGGTCAAAAGTGCCATCTGAAAAAAGTGTAAAATCCAGAAAGGCAGGACAGGCCATGGAGAACTGGGAGCCTTGTTATGCTGATGGGTGGGATGTAAATTGCCAACAGCCACTCGGGAGAAGTGTATGGTGTTTCCTGAAACATCTAAAAAACAAAGCAACAGAGGCTAGGGCACTTCCACTTATGGTCCTATAGCTTAGGGAAATTAAAATCAAAAAGACACAGCCACCCCAAAGTTTGGGACGGCTCTGTTTACAAGAACCTCGTTTATGGTACAAGTTCAATATCGCAGAAAGCGAAAAATGGATAAAGAATTTGTGCTACTTACGTACAATGCAATATCACTCAGCAATGAAATCTATGTCATCAGGCCTGTAGCAGCATAGTGAGTGGATTCAGGTATGACGATTCTAACTGAAATAAGTCACACAGAAAAAGAAACATCATAAGATATCACTAATACACGGAATGTAAACTTGGCTACACAGAAACTGAATTACAAAAAAGAACAGTGTCTCAAATTTAGAAAACCAACTTATGCTTGCTTAAGGCGAAAGGTGAGTTGGGGTGCTGCATAAAACCAGAGATTGAAATGAGCACAGATAAAGTTTCTTAAGACAAATATGTAATAGACAAGAGCTACTCCTTGCTCAACGAAATGGACTCAAAACCCCATATTAAACGCCTAATAATGTACCAGACTAGTCAGTATCTTAAAACCTATGGATTGCTATGTCTCTGAAAGAGAATCAAGCGTGAGTACAGGGGCATAAACGCAACAGTGAGAGGACTGGAGAGGTTCGGTGTGCAAATGAAGACCCTTTGAAGTCATATTGCATGGTACCCATTCCACGGGTCTCAACTCTCCAGGTTTAAGGGATTCTTCCTTCAGCTAAAACATGCATGTGGAACCCAGAGTATGATCAACCGTGTGATAGGGAGACGTGTTCAAATATGTCTCAGTTTTCGACCCCTGGTACTCGGGTGCAACTTTTCAGACGCTTTACTAACACTCTCCCGACTTGGAGAGTCAGTGCCTTTAACCTCCTGTTTGGCCCAGTTTGCAATTTCTGCGGAAGATGAACAGGAATAGGGAGAACCAATGAGAGACTAGCTGGAGGTGTCTGGACGGGCAAATTTAACTCTCATTTCCCACCAGGAAGAGGAATTAACCAACGGCTCACCGTGCCATGCCAGAACAAGATTAGGGCCTGAAGCAATCCTGCGGTGTTGCTGCCAGCTCACAAGAAAGCGAGTTGAAGAAAGGAGCTCAGGGGCACTGTAATTCACAAACCTGCAGAGTTATAAATGACAGCTATCGTCCAAAAATATACTGAAGTAAGGCTGCCAAGAGGACTTGAAAGCGGGGCAGAATTGCAGGATACCAATTTCAGGAGGTACACTGGAATTGCATTTAAAGCATAGGAAAAGAGGCAGAACGTCGACAATGATGCACTTGGCCAAAAAGGGCATATGCGTTTTTTCCTGAATATATTCAGGAAAAAACGCATATGCCCTTTTTGGCCAACCAAGCAAGCTTGCAAAGGAAATCTGCACTACAATGAAGTCTCACTTCCCCCTGGTCAAAAGTGCCATCTGAAAAAAGTGTAAAATCCAGAAAGGCAGGACAGGCCATGGAGAACTGGGAGCCTTGTTATGCTGATGGGTGGGATGTAAATTGCCAACAGCCACTCGGGAGAAGTGTATGGTGTTTCCTGAAACATCTAAAAAACAAAGCAACAGAGCCTAGGGGACTTCCACTTATGGTCCTATAGCTTAGGGAAATTAAAATCAAAAAGACACAGCCACCCCAAAGTTTGGGATGGCTCTGTTTACAAGAACCTCGTTTATGGTACAAGTTCAATATCGCAGAAAGTGAAAAATGGATAAAGAATTTGTGCTACTTACGTACAATGCAATATCACTCAGCAATGAAATCTATGTCATCAGGCCTGTAGCAGCATAGTGAGTGGATTCAGGTATGACGATTCTAACTGAAATAAGTCACACAGAAAAAGAAACATCATAAGATATCACTAATACACGGAATGTAAACTTGGCTACACAGGAACTGAATTACAAAAAAGAACAGGGTCTCAAATTTAGAAAACCAACTTATGCTTGCTTAAGGGGAAAGGTGAGTTGGGGTGCTGCATAAAACCAGAGATTGAAATGAGCACAGATAAGGTTCCTTAAGACAAATATGTAATAGACAAGAGCTACTCCTTGCTCAACGAAATGGACTCAATACCCCATATTAAACGCCTAATAATGTACCAGACTAGTCAGTATCTTAAAACCTATGGATTGCTATGTCTCTGAAAGAGAATCAAGCGTGAGTACAGGGACATAAACGCAGCAGTGATAGGATTGGAGAGGTTCGGTGAGCAAATGAAGACCCTTTGAAGTCATATTGCATGGTACCCATTCCACGGGTCTCAACTCTCCAGGTTTAAGGGATTCTTCCTTCAGCTAAAACATGCATGTGGAACCCAGAGTATGATCAACCATGTGATCGGGAGACGTGTTCAAATATGTCTCAGTTCTCATCGCCTGGTACTCGGGTGCAACATTCCAGATGCTTTACTAACACTCTCCCGACTTGGAGAGTCAGTGCCTTTAAACTCCTGTTTGGCCCAGTTTGCAAATTCCACGGAAGATGAACAGGAATAGGGAGAACCAATGAGAGACTAGCTGGAGGTGTCTGGACGGGCAAATTTAACTCTCATTTCCCACCAGGAAGAGCAATTAAGCAAAGGCTCAGCGTGCCGTGCCGGAACCAGATTAGGACCTGAAGCAATCCTGCGGTGTTGCGGCCAGCTCACAAGAAAGCGAGTTGAAGAAAGGAGCTCAGGGGCACTGTTATCACAAACCTGCAGAGTTATAAATGACAGCTATCATCCAAAAATATACTGAAGTAAGGCTGCCAAGAGGACTTGAAAGCGGGGCAGAATTGCAGGAATCCGATTTCAGGAGGTAGACTGGAATTGCATTTAAGCATAGGAAAAGAGGCAGAACGTCGACAATGATGCACTTGGCCAAAAAGTGCGTATGCGTTTTTTCCTGCATATATTCAGGAAAAAACGCATACGCCCTTTTTGGCCAACCAAGCAAGCTTGCAAAGGAAATCTGCACTACAATGAAGTCTCACTTTCCCCCGGTCAAAAGGGCCATCTGAAAAAAGTGTAAAATCCAGAAAGGCAGGACAGGCCATGGAGAACTGCGAGCCTTGTTATGCTGACGGGCGGGATGAAAATTGTCAACAGCCACTCAGGAGAAGTGTATGGTGTTTCCTGAAACATCTAAAAAACAAAGCAACGGAGCCTAGGGCACTTCCACTTATAGTCCTATAGCTTAGGGAAATTAAAATCAAAAAGACACAGCCACCCCAAAGTTTGGGACCTCTCTGTTTACAAGAACCTTGTTTATGGTACAAGTTCAATATCACAGAAAGGGAAAAATGGATAAAGCTGTTGTGGTACTTACGTACAATGCAATATCACTCAGCAATGAAATCTATGTCATCAGGCCCGTAGCAGCATAATGAGTGGATTCAGGTATGATGATTCTAACTGAAATAAGTCACACAGGAAAAGAAACATCATAAGATATCACTAATACCCGGAATGTAAACTTGGCTACACAGGAACTGGATTACAAAACAGAACAGGGTCTGAAATTTAGAAAACCAACTTATGCTTGCTTAAGGGGAAAGGTGAGTTGGGGTGCTGCATAAAACCAGAAATTGAAATGAGCACAGATAAAGTTCCTTAAGCCAAATATGGAATAGACAAGAGCTACTCCTTGCTCAACGAAATGGACTCAACACCCCATATTAAACGCCTAAGAATGTAGCTGACTAGTAAGTATCTTAAAACCTATGGATTGCTATGCCTCCTAAAGAGAATCAAGCATGTGTACAGGGGCATAAACGCAGCAGTGATAGGATTGGAGAGGTTCGGTGAGCAAATGAAGACCCTTTGAAGTCATATTGCATGGTACCCATTCCACGGGTCTCAACTCTCCAGGTTTAAGAGATTCTTCCTTCAGCTAAAGCATGCATGTGGAACCCAGAGTATGATCAATTATGTGATCGGGAGACGTGTTCCAATATGTCTCAGTTCTCGTCCCCTGGTACTCGGGTGCAACATTGCAGATGCTTTACTAACACTCTCCCGACTTGGAGAGATAGTGCCTTTAACCTCCTGTTTGGCCCAGTTTGCAATTTCTGCGGAAGATGAACAGGAATAGGGAGAACCAATGAGAGACTAGCTGGAGGTGTCTGGATGGGCAAATTTAACTCTCATTTCCCACCAAGAAGTGGAATTAACCAAAGGCTCAGCGTGCCGTGCCGGAACCAGATTAGGGCCTGAGGCAATCCTGCGGTGTTGCGGCCAGCTCACAAGAAAGCGAGTTGAAGAAAGGAGCTCAGAAGCACTGTAATTCACAAACCTGCAGAGTTATAAATGACAGCTATCGTCCAAAAATATACTGAAGTAAGGCTGCCAAGAGGACTTGAAAGCGGGGCAGAATTGCAGGAAACCGATTTCAGGAGGTAGACTGGAATTGCATTTAAAGCATAGGAAAAGAGGCAGAACGTCGACAATGATGCACTTGGCCAACAAGGGCGTATGCGTTTTTTCCTGAATATATTCAGGAAAAAACGCATACGCCCTTGTTGGCCAACCAAGCAAGCTTGCAAAGGATATCTGCACTACATTGAAGTCTCACTTCCCTCCCGGTCAAAAGGACCATCTGAAAAAAGTGTAAAATCCAGAAAGGCAGGACAGGCCATGGAGAACTGGGAGCCTTGTTATGCTGATGGGCAGGATGTAAATTGCCAACAGTCACTGGGGAGAAGTGTATGGTGTTTCCTGAAACATCTAAAAAACAAAGCAACAGAGCCTAGGGCACTTCCACTTATGGTCCTATAGCTTAGGGAAATTAAAAACAAAAAGACACAGCCACCCCAAAGTTTGGGACGGCTCTGTTTACAAGAACCTCGTTTACGGTACAAGTTCAATATCGCAGAAAGCGAAAAATGGATAAAGAAGTTGTGGTACTTACGTACAATGCAATATCACTCAGCAATGAAATCTATGTCATCATGCTCGTAGCAGCATAATGAGTGGATTCAGGTATGATGATTCTAACTGAAATAAGTCACACAGAAAAAGAAACGTCATAAGATATCACTAATACACAGAATGTAAACTTGGCTACACAGGCACTGAATTACAAAACAGAACAGGGTCTGAAATTTAGAAAACCAACTTATGCTTGCTTAAGGGGAAAGGTGAGTTGGGGTGCTGCATAAAACCAGAGATTGAAATGAGCACACATAAAGTTCCTTAAGCCAAATATGTAATATACAAGAGCTACACCTTGCTCAACGAAATGGACTCAACACCCCATATTAAACACCTAAGAATGTACCTGACTAGTAAGTATCTTAAAACCTATGGATTGCTATGTCTCCGAAAGAGAACCAAGCGTGTGTACAGGGGCATAAACGCAGCAGTGATAGGATTGGAGAGGTTCGGTGAGCAAATGAAGACCCTTTGAAGTCACATTGCATGGTACCCATTCCACGGGTCTCAACTCTCCAGGTTTAAGGGATTCTTCCTTCAGCTAAAACATGCATGTGGCACCCAGAGTATGATCAACCGTGTGATCGGGAGACGTGTTCAAATATGTCTCAGTTTTCATCCCCTGGTAGTCGGGTGCAACATTCCAGACGCTTTACTAACACTCTCCTGACTTGGAGAGTCAGTGCCTTTAACCTCCTGTTTGCCCCAGTTTGCAATTTCTGCGGAAGATGAACAGGAATAGGGAGGACCAATGAGAGACTAGCTGGAGGTGTCTGGACGGGCAAATTTAACTCTCATTTCCCACCAGGAAGAGGAATTAACCAAACGCTCAGCGTGCCGTGCCGGAACCAGATTAGGGCCTGAAGCAATCCTGCGGTGTTGCGGCCAGCTCACAAGAAAGCGAGTTGAAGAAAGGAGCTCAGGGGCACTGTAATTCACAAACCTGCACAGTTATAAATGACAGCTATCGTCCAAAAATATACTGAAGTAAGGCTGCCAAGAGGACTTGAAAGCGGGGCAGAATTGCAGGAAACCGATTTCAGGAGGTAGACTGGAATTGCATTTAAAGCATAGGAAAAGACGCAGAACGTCCACAATGATGCACTTGGCCAAAAAGGGCGTATGCGTTGTTTCCTGAATATATTCAGGAAAGAACGCATACGCACTTTTTGGCCAACCAAGCAAGCTTGCAAAGGAAATCTGCAGTACAATGAAGTCTCACTTCCCCCCGGTCAAAAGGGCCTTCTGAAAAAAGTGTAAAATCCAGAAAGGCAGGACAGGCCATGGAGAACTGGGAGCCTTGTTATGCTGATGGGCGGGATGAAAATTGCCAACATCCACTCAGGAGAAGTGTATGGTGTTTCCTGAAACATCTAAAAAACAAAGCAACAGAGCCTAGGGCACTTCCACTTATAGTCCTATAGCTTAGGGAAATTAAAATCAAAAAGACACAGCCACCCTAAACTTTGGGTCCGCTCAGTTTACAAAAACCTCGTTTACGGTACAAGTTAAATATCACAGAAAGCGAAAAATGGATAAAGAAGTTGTGGTACTTACGTACAATGCAATATCACTCAGCAATGAAATCTATGTCATCAGGCCCGTAGCAGCATAATGAGTGGATTCAGGTATGATGCTTCTAACTGAAATAAGTCACACAGAAAAAGAAACATCATAAGATATCACTAATACACAGAATGTAAACTTGGCTACAGAGGAACTGGATTACAAAACAGAACAGGGTCTCAAATTTAGAAAACCAACTTATGCTTGCTTAAGGAGAAAGGTGAGTTGGGGTGCTGCATAAAACCAGAGATTGAAATGAGCACAGATAAACTTCCTTAAGCCAAATATGTAATAGACAAGAGCTACTCCTTGCTCAACGAAATGGACTCAACACCCCATATTAAACACCTAATAATGTACCTGACTAGTATCTTAAAAGCTATGGATTGCTATGTCTCCAAAAGAGAATCAAGCGTGTGTACAGGAGCATAAACGCAGCAGTGATAGGATTGGAGAGGTTCGGTGAGCAAATGAAGACCCTTTGAAGTCATATTGCATGGTACCCATTCCACGGGTCTCAACTCTCCAGGTTTAAGGGATTCTTCCTTCAGCTAACACATGCATGTGGAACCCAGACTATGATCAACCGTTTGATCGGGAGACGTGTTCAAATATGTCTCAGTTCTCGTCCCCTGGTACTCGGGTGCAACTTTCCAGACGCTTTAGTAACACTCTCCCGAATTGGAGAGTCAGTGCCTTTAACCTCCTGTTTGGCCCAGTTTGCAATTTCTGCGGAAGATGAACAGGAATAGGGAGAACCAATGAGAGACTAGCTGGAGGTGTCTGGATGGGCAAATTTAACTCTCATTTCCCAACTGGAAGAGGAATTAACCAAAGGCTCAGCGTGCCCTGATGGAACCAGATTAGGGTCTGAAGCAATCCTGCGGTGTTGCGGCCAGCTCACAAGAAAGCGAGTTGAAGAAAGGAGCTCAGGGGCACTGTAATTCACAAATCTGTAGAGTTATAAATGACAGCTATGGTCCAAACATATACTGAAGTAAGGCTGCCAAGAGGACTTGAAATCGGCGCAGAATTGCAGGAAACTGATTTCAGGAGGTAGACAGGAATTGCATTTAAAGCATAGGAAAAGAGGCAGAATGTCGACAATGATGCACTTGGCCAAAAAGTGCGTATGCGTTTTTTCCTGAATATATTCAGGAAAACAGGCATATGTCCTTTTTGGTCAACCAAGCAAGCTTGCAAAGGAAATCTGCACTACAATGAAGTCTCACTTCCCCCCAGTCAAAAGGGCCATCTGAAAAAAGTGTAAAATCCAGAAAGGCAGGACAGGCCATGGAGAACTGGGAGCCTTGTTATGCTGATGGGCGGGATGTAAATTGCCAACAGCCACTCGGGAGAAGTGTATGGTGCTTCCTGAAGCATCTAAAAAACACATGAACAGAGCCTAGGGCATTTCCACTTATGGTCCTATAGCTTAGGGAAATTAAAATCAAAAAGACACAGCCACCCCAAAGTTTGGGATGGCTCTGTTGACAAGAACCTCGTTTACGGTACAAGTTCAATATCACAGAAAGCGAAAAACGGATAAAGAAGTTGTGGTACTTACGTACAATGCAATATCACTCAGCAATGAAATCTATGTCATCAGGCCCATAGCAGCATAATGAGTGGATTCAGGTATGATGATTCTAACTGATATAAGTCACACAGAAAAAGAAACATCATAAGATATCACTAATACACGGAATGTAAACTTGGCTACACAGGAACTGAATTACAAAACAGAACAGGGTCTCAAATTTAGAAAACCAACTTATGCTTGCTTAAGGGGAAAGGTGAGCTGGGGTGCTGCATAAAACCAGAGATTGAAATGAGCACAGATAAAGTTCCTTAAGCCAAATATGTAATAGACAAGAGCTACTCCTTGCTCAACGAAATGGACTCAACACCCGATATTAAACGCCTGAGAATGTACCTGACTAGTAAGTATCTTAAAACCTATGGATTGCTATGACTCCGAAAGAGAATCATGTGTGTGTACAGGGGCATAAACGCAGCAGTGATAGGATTGGAGAGGTTCGGTGAGCAAATGAAGACCCTTTGAAATCATATTGCATGGTACCCATTCCACGGGTCTCAACTCTCCAGGATTAAGGGATTCTTCCTTCAGCTAAAACATGCATGTGGAACCCAGAGTATGATCAACCGTGTGATCGGGAGACGGGTTCAAATATGTCTCAGTTTTCGTCCCCTGGTACTCGGGTGCAACATTCCAGACGCTTAACTAACACTCTCCTGAGTTGGAGAGTCAGTGCCTTTAACCTACTGTTTGGCCCAGTTTGCAATTTCTGTGGAAGATGAACAGGAATAGGGAGAACAAAGCAGAGACTAGCTGGAGGTGTCTGGATGGGCAAATTTAACTCTAATTTCCAACCAGGAAGAGGAATTAACCAAAGGCTCAGCGTGCCGTGCCGGAACCAGATTAGGGCCTGAAGGAATCCTGCGGTGTTGCGGCCCGCTCACAAGAAAGCGAGTTGAAGAAAGGAGCTCAGGGGCACTGTAATTCAAAAACCTGCAGAGTTATAAATGACAGCTATCGTCCAAAAATATACTGAAGTAAGGCTGCCAAGAGGACTTGAAAGCGGGGAAGAATTGCAGGAAACCGATTTCACGAGGTAGACTGGAATTGCATTTAAAGCATAGGAAAAGAGGCAGAACGTCGACAATGATGCACTTGGCCAAAAAGGGCGTATGCGTTTTTTCCTGAATATATTCAGGACAAAACGCATACGCCCTTTTTGGCCAACCAAGCAAGCTTGCAAAGGAAATCTGCACTACAATGAAGTCTCACTTCCCCCCAGTCAAAAGGGCCATCTGAAAAAAGTGTAAAATCCAGAAAGGCAGGACAGGCCATGGAGAACTAGGAGCCTTGTTATGCTGATGGGCGGGATGTAAATTGCCAACAGCCACTCCGGAGAAGTGTATGGTGTTTCCTGAAACATCTAAAAAACAAAGCAACAGAGCCTAGGGCACTTCCACTTATGGTCCTATAGCTTAGGGAAATTAAAATCAAAAAGACACAGCCACTCCAAAATTTGGGATGGCTCTGTTTACAAGAACCTCGTTTACGGTGCAAGTTCAATATCGCAGAAAGTGAAAAATGGATAAAGAAGTTGTGGTACTTACATACAATGCAATATCACTCAGCAATGAAATCTATGTCATCAGGCCCGTAGCAGCATAATGAGTGGATTCAGGTATGATGATTCTAACTGAAATAAGTCACACAGAAAAAGAAACATCATAAGATATCACTAATACACGGAATGTAAACTTGGCTACACAGGAACTGGATTACAAAACAGAACAGGGTCTCAAATTTAGAAAACCAACTTATGCTTGCTTAAGGGGAAAGGTGAGTTGGGGTGCTGCATAAAACCAGAGATTGAAATGAGCACAGATAAAGTTCCTTAAGACAAATATGGAATAGACAAGAGCTACTCCTTGCTCAACGAAATGGACTCAACACCCCATATTAATCGCCTAAGAATGTACCTGACTAGGAAGTATCTTAAAACCTAAGGATTGCTATGTCTCCAAAAGAGAATCAAGCGTGTGTACAGGGGCATAAACGCAGCAGTGATAGGATTGGAGAGGTTCGGTGAGCAAATGAAGACCCTTTGAAGTCATATTGCATGGTACCCATTCCACGGGTCTCAACTCTCCAGGTTTAAGGGATTCTTCCTTCAGCTAAAACATGCATGTGGAACCCAGAGTATGATCAACCGTGTGATCGGTAGACATGTTCCAATATGTCTCAGTACTCATCGCCTGGTACTCTGGTGCAACATTCCAGACGCTTTACTAACACTCTCCTGACTTGGAGAGTCAGTGCCTTTAACCTCCTGTTTGGCCCAGTTTGCAATTTCTGCGGAAGATGAACAGGAATAGGGAGAACCAATGAGAGACTAGCTGGAGGTGTCTGGACGGGCAAATTTAACTCTCATTTCCCACCAGGAAGAGGAATTAACCAAAGGTTCAGCGTGCCGTGCCAGAACAAGATTAGGGCCTGAAGCAATCCTGCGGTGTTGCAGCCAGCTCACAAGAAAGCGAGTTGAAGAAAGGAGCTCAGGGGCACTGTAATTCACAAACCTGCAGAGTTATAAATGACAGCTATTGTTCAAAAATATACTGAAGTAAGGCTGCCAAGAGGTCTTGAATGTGGGGCAGAAATGCAGGAAACCGATTTCAGGAGGTAGACTGGAATTGCATTTAAAGCATAGGAAAAGAGGCAGAACGTCGACAATGATGCACTTGGCCAAAAAGGGCATCTGCGTTTTTTCCTGAATATATTCAGGAAAAAATGCATATGCCCTTTTTGGCCAACCAAGCAAGCTTGCAAAGGAAATCTGCACTACAATGAAGTCTCACTTCCCCCCGGTCAAAAGGGCCAACTGAAAAAAGTGTAAAATCCAGAAAGGCAGGACAGGCCATGGAGAACTGACAGCCTTGTTATGCTGATGGGCAGGATGTATATTGCCAACAGCCACTCGGGAGAAGTGTATGGTGTTTCCTGAAACATCTAAAATCAAAGCAACAGAGCCTAGGGCACTGCCACTTATGGCCCTATAGCTTAGGGAAATTAAAATCAAAAAGACACAGCCACCCCAAAGTTTGGGACGGCTCTGTTTACAAGAAACTCGTTTACGGGACAAGTTCAATATCACAGAAAGTGAAAAATGGATAAAGACGTTGTGGTACTTACGTACAATGCAATATCACTCAGCAATGAAATCTATGTCATCAGGCCCGTAGCAGCATAATGAGTGGATTCAGGTATGATGATTCTAACTGAAATAAGTCACACAGAAAAAGAAACATCATAAGATATCACTAATACACGGAATGTAAACTTGGCTACACAGGAACTGGATTACAAAACAGAACATGGTCTCAAATTTAGAAAACCAGCTTATGCTTGCTTAAGGGGAAAGGTGAGTTGGGGTGCTGCATAAAACCAGAGATTGAAATGAGCACAGATAAAGTTCCTTAAGCCAAATATGTAATAGACAAGAGCTACTCCTTGCTCAACGAAATGGACTCAACACCCCATATTAAACGCCTAAGAATGTAGCTGACTAGTAAGTATCTTAAAACCTATGGATTGCTATGTCTCCAAAAGAGAATCAAGCGTGTGTACAGGGGCATAAACGCAGCAGTGATAGGATTGGAGAGGTTCGGTGAGCAAATGAAGACCCTTTGAAGTCATATTGCATGGTACCCATTCCACGGGTCTCAACTCTCCACGTTTAAGGGATTCTTCCTTCAGCTAAATCATGCATGTGGAACCCAGAGTATGATCAACCGTGTGATCGGGAGACGTGTTCCAATATGTCTCAGTTCTCGTCCCCTGGTACTCGGGTGCAACATTCCAGACGCTTTACTAACACTCTCCCGACTTGGAGAGTCAGTGCCTTTAACCTCCTGTTTGGCCCAGTTTGCAATTTCTGCGGAAGATGAACAGGAATAGGGAGAACCAATGAGCGACTAGCTGGAGGTGTCTGGACGGGCAAATTTAACTCTCATTTCCCACCAGGAAGAGGAATTAACCAAAGGCTCAGCGTGCCGTGCCGGAACCAGATTAGGGCCTGAAGCAATCCTGCAGTGTTTCGGCCAGCTCACAAGAAAGCGAGTTGAAGAAAGGAGCTCAGGGGCACTGTAATTCACAAACCTGCAGAGTTATAAATGACAGCTATCGTCCAAAAATATACTGAAGTAAGGCTGCCAAGAGGACTTGAAAGCGGGCCAGAATTGCACGAAACCAATTTCAGGAGGTACACTGGAATTGCATTTAAAGCATAGGAAAAGAGGCAAAACGTCGACAATGATGCACTTGGCCAAAAAGGGCGTATGCGTTTTTTCCTGAATAGATTCAGGAAAAAACGCATACGCCCTTTTTGGCCAACCAAGCAAGCTTGCAAAGGAAATCTGCACTACAATGAAGTCTCACTTCCCCCCGGTCAAAAGGGCCATCTGAGAAAAGTGTAAAATCCAGAAAGGCAGGACAGGCCTTGGAGAACTGGGAGCCTTGTTATGCTGTTGGACGGGATGTAAATTGCCAACAGCCACTCGGGAGAAGTGTATGGTGTTTCCTGAAACATCTAAAAAACAAAGCAACAGAGCCTAGGACACTTCCACTTACGGTCCTATAGCTTAGGGAAATTAAAATCAAAAAGACACAGCCACCCCAAAGTTTGGGACGGCTCTGTTTACAAGAACCTCGTTTACGGTACCAGTTCAATAGTGCAGAAAGCGAAAAATGGATAAAGAAGTTGTGGTACTTACATACAATGCAATATCACTCAGCAATGAAATCTATGTCATCAGGCCCAGAGCAGCATAATGAGTGGATTCAGGTATGATGATTCTAACTGAAATAAGTCACACAGAAAAAGAAACATCGTAAGATATCACTAATACACGGAATGTAAACTTGGCTACACAGGAACTGAATTCCAAAACAGAAGAGGGTCTCAAATTTAGAAAACCAGCTTATGCTTGCTTAAGGGGAAAGGTGAGTTGGGGTGCTGCATAAAACCAGAGATTGAAATGAGCACAGATAAAGTTCCTTAAGCCAAATATGGAATAGACAAGAGCTACTCCTTGCTCAACGAGATGGACTCAACACCCCATATTAAACGCCTATGAATGTACCTGACTAGGAAGTATCTTAAAACCTATGGATTGCTATGTCTCTGAAAGAGAATCCAGCGTGTGTACAGGGGCATAAACGCAGCAGTGATAGGATTGGAGAGGTTCGGTGAGCAAATGAGGACCCTTTGAAGTCATATTGCATGGTACCCATTCCACAGGTCTAAACTCTCCAGGTTTAAGGGATTCTTCATTCAGCTAAAACATGCATGTGGAACCCAGAGTATGATCAACCATGTGATCGGGAGACGTGTTCCAATATGTCTCAGTTCTCGTCCCCTGGTACTCGGGTGCAACATTCCAGATGCTTTACTAACACTCTCCCGACTTGGAGAGTCAGTGCCTTTAACCTCCTGTTTGGCCCAGTTTGCAATTTCTGCGGAAGATGAACAGGAATAGGGTGGACCAATGAGAGATTAGCTGGAGGTGTCTGGACGGGCAAATTTAACTCTCATTTCCCACCAGGAAGAGGAATTAACCAAAGGCTCAGCGTGCCGTGCCGGAACCAGATTAGGGCAGGAAGCAATCCTGCGGTGTTGCGGTCAGCTCACAAGAAAGCGAGTTGAAGAAAGGACCTCAGGGGCACTGTAATTCACAAACCTGCAGAGTTATAAATGACAGCTATCGTCCAAAAATATACTGAAGTAAGCCTGCCAAGAGGAATTGAAAGTGGGGCAGAACTGCAGGAAACCGATATCGGGAGGTAGACTGGAATTATATTTAAAGCATAGGAAAAGAGGCAGAACGTCCACAATGATGCACTTGGCCAAAAAGGGCGTATGTGTTTTTTCCTGAATATATTCAGGAAAAAACGCATAGGCCCTTTTTCGCCAACCAAGCAAGCTTGCAAAGGAACTCTGCACTACAATGAAGTCTCACTTCCCCCCAGTCAAAAGGGCCATCTGAAAAAAGTGTAAAATCCAGAAAGGCAGGACAGGCCATGGAGAACTAGGAGCCTTGTTATGCTGATGGGCGGGATGTAAATTGCCAACAGCCACTCCGGAGAAGTGTATGGTGTTTCCTGAAACATCTAAAAAACAAAGCAACACAGCCTAGGGCACTTCCACTTATGGTCCTATAGCTTAGGGAAATTAAAATCAAAAAGACACAGCCACCCCAAAGTTTGGGACGGCTCTGTTTACAAGAAACTCGTTTACGGGACAAGTTCAATATCACAGAAAGTGAAAAATGGATAAAGACGTTGTGGTACTTACGTACAATGCAATATCACTCAGCAATGAAATCTATGTCATCAGGCCCGTAGCAGCATAATGAGTGGATTCAGGTATGATGATTCTAACTGAAATAAGTCACACAGAAAAAGAAACATCATAAGATATCACTAATACACGGAATGTAAACTTGGCTACACAGGAACTGGATTACAAAACAGAACATGGTCTCAAATTTAGAAAACCAGCTTATGCTTGCTTAAGGGGAAAGGTGAGTTGGGGTGCTGCATAAAACCAGAGATTGAAATGAGCACAGATAAAGTTCCTTAAGCCAAATATGTAATAGACAAGAGCTACTCCTTGCTCAACGAAATGGACTCAACACCCCATATTAAACGCCTAAGAATGTAGCTGACTAGTAAGTATCTTAAAACCTATGGATTGCTATGTCTCCAAAAGAGAATCAAGCGTGTGTACAGGGGCATAAACGCAGCAGTGATAGGATTGGAGAGGTTCGGTGAGCAAATGAAGACCCTTTGAAGTCATATTGCATGGTACCCATTCCACGGGTCTCAACTCTCCACGTTTAAGGGATTCTTCCTTCAGCTAAATCATGCATGTGGAACCCAGAGTATGATCAACCGTGTGATCGGGAGACGTGTTCCAATATGTCTCAGTTCTCGTCCCCTGGTACTCGGGTGCAACATTCCAGACGCTTTACTAACACTCTCCCGACTTGGAGAGTCAGTGCCTTTAACCTCCTGTTTGGCCCAGTTTGCAATTTCTGCGGAAGATGAACAGGAATAGGGAGAACCAATGAGCGACTAGCTGGAGGTGTCTGGACGGGCAAATTTAACTCTCATTTCCCACCAGGAAGAGGAATTAACCAAAGGCTCAGCGTGCCGTGCCGGAACCAGATTAGGGCCTGAAGCAATCCTGCAGTGTTTCGGCCAGCTCACAAGAAAGCGAGTTGAAGAAAGGAGCTCAGGGGCACTGTAATTCACAAACCTGCAGAGTTATAAATGACAGCTATCGTCCAAAAATATACTGAAGTAAGGCTGCCAAGAGGACTTGAAAGCGGGCCAGAATTGCACGAAACCAATTTCAGGAGGTACACTGGAATTGCATTTAAAGCATAGGAAAAGAGGCAAAACGTCGACAATGATGCACTTGGCCAAAAAGGGCGTATGCGTTTTTTCCTGAATAGATTCAGGAAAAAACGCATACGCCCTTTTTGGCCAACCAAGCAAGCTTGCAAAGGAAATCTGCACTACAATGAAGTCTCACTTCCCCCCGGTCAAAAGGGCCATCTGAGAAAAGTGTAAAATCCAGAAAGGCAGGACAGGCCATGGAGAACTGGGAGCCTTGTTATGCTGATGGGTGGGATGCAAATTGCCAAGAGCCACTCGGGAGAAGTGTATGGTGTTTCCTGAAACATCTAAAAAACAAAGCAACAGAGCCTAGGGCACTTCCACTTATGGTCCTATAGCTTAGGGAAATTAAAATCAAAAAGACACAGCCACCCCAAAGTTTGGGACGGCTCTGTTTACAAGAACCTCGTTTACGGTACCAGTTCAATAGTGCAGAAAGCGAAAAATGGATAAAGAAGTTGTGGTACTTACATACAATGCAATATCACTCAGCAATGAAATCTATGTCATCAGGCCCAGAGCAGCATAATGAGTGGATTCAGGTATGATGATTCTAACTGAAATAAGTCACACAGAAAAAGAAACATCGTAAGATATCACTAATACACGGAATGTAAACTTGGCTACACAGGAACTGAATTCCAAAACAGAAGAGGGTCTCAAATTTAGAAAACCAGCTTATGCTTGCTTAAGGGGAAAGGTGAGTTGGGGTGCTGCATAAAACCAGAGATTGAAATGAGCACAGATAAAGTTCCTTAAGCCAAATATGGAATAGACAAGAGCTACTCCTTGCTCAACGAGATGGACTCAACACCCCATATTAAACGCCTATGAATGTACCTGACTAGGAAGTATCTTAAAACCTATGGATTGCTATGTCTCTGAAAGAGAATCCAGCGTGTGTACAGGGGCATAAACGCAGCAGTGATAGGATTGGAGAGGTTCGGTGAGCAAATGAGGACCCTTTGAAGTCATATTGCATGGTACCCATTCCACAGGTCTAAACTCTCCAGGTTTAAGGGATTCTTCATTCAGCTAAAACATGCATGTGGAACCCAGAGTATGATCAACCATGTGATCGGGAGACGTGTTCCAATATGTCTCAGTTCTCGTCCCCTGGTACTCGGGTGCAACATTCCAGACGCTTTACTAACACTCTCCCGACTTGGAGAGTCAGTGCCTTTAACCTCCTGTTTGGCCCAGTTTGCAATTTCTGCGGAAGATGAACAGGAATAGGGTGGACCAATGAGAGATTAGCTGGAGGTGTCTGGACGGGCAAATTTAACTCTCATTTCCCACCAGGAAGAGGAATTAACCAAAGGCTCAGCGTGCCGTGCCGGAACCAGATTAGGGCAGGAAGCAATCCTGCGGTGTTGCGGTCAGCTCACAAGAAAGCGAGTTGAAGAAAGGACCTCAGGGGCACTGTAATTCACAAACCTGCAGAGTTATAAATGACAGCTATCGTCCAAAAATATACTGAAGTAAGCCTGCCAAGAGGACTTGAAAGTGGGGCAGAACTGCAGGAAACCGATATCGGGAGGTAGACTGGAATTATATTTAAAGCATAGGAAAAGAGGCAGAACGTCCACAATGATGCACTTGGCCAAAAAGGGCGTATGTGTTTTTTCCTGAATATATTCAGGAAAAAACGCATAGGCCCTTTTTCGCCAACCAAGCAAGCTTGCAAAGGAACTCTGCACTACAATGAAGTCTCACTTCCCCCCAGTCAAAAGGGCCATCTGAAAAAAGTGTAAAATCCAGAAAGGCAGGACAGGCCATGGAGAACTAGGAGCCTTGTTATGCTGATGGGCGGGATGTAAATTGCCAACAGCCACTCCGGAGAAGTGTATGGTGTTTCCTGAAACATCTAAAAAACAAAGCAACACAGCCTAGGGCACTTCCACTTATGGTCCTATAGCTTAGGGAAATTAAAATCAAAAAGACACAGCCACTCCAAAATTTGCGACGGCTCTGTTTACAAGAACCTCGTTTACGGTTCAAGTTCAATATCGCAGAAAGTGAAAAATGGATAAAGAAGTTGTGGTACTTACATACAATGCAATATCACTCAGCAATGAAATCTATGTCATCAGGCCCGTAGCAGCATAATGAGTGGATTCAGGCATGATGATTCTAACTGAAATAAGTCACACAGAAAAAGAAACATCATAAGATATCACTAATACACGGAATGTAAACTTGGCTACACAGGAACTGGATTACAAAACAGAACAGGGTCTCAAATTTAGAAAACCAACTTATGCTTGCTTAAGGGGAAAGGTGAGTTGGGGTGCTGCATAAAACCAGAGATTGAAATGAGCACAGATAAAGTTCCTTAAGACAAATATGGAATAAACAAGAGCTACTCCTTGCTCAACGAAATGGACTCAACACCCCATATTAATCGCCTAAGAATGTACCTGACTAGGAAGTATCTTAAAACCTATGGATTGCTATGTCTCCAAAAGAGAATCAAGCGTGTGTACAGGGACTTAAACGCAGCAGTGATAGGATTGGAGAGGTTCGGTGAGCAAATGAAGACCCTTTGAAGTCATATTGCATGGTACCCATTCCACGGGTCTCAACTCTCCAGGTTTAAGGGATTCTTCCTTCAGCTAAAACATGCATGTGGAACCCAGAGTATGATCAACCGTGTGATCGGTAGACATGTTCCAATATGTCTCAGTACACGTCGCCTGGTACTCTGGTGCAACATTCCAGACGCTTTACTAACACTCTCCCGACTTGGAGAGTCAGTGCCTTTAACCTCCTGTTTGGCCCAGTTTGCAATTTCTGTGGAAGATGAACAGGAATAGGGAGAACCAATGAGAGACTAGCTGGAGGTGTCTGGACGGGCAAATTTAACTCTCATTTCCCACCAGGAAGAGGAATTAACCAAAAGCTCAGCGTGCCGTGCCAGAACAAGATTAGGGCCTGAAGCAATCCTGCGGTGTTGCAGCCAGCTCAAAAGAAAGCGAGTTGAAGAAAGGAGCTCAGGGGCACTGTAATTCACAAACCTGCAGAGTTATAAATGACAGCTATTGTCCAAAAATATACTGAAGTAAGGCTGCCAAGAGGTCTTGAAAGCGGGGCAGAAATGCAGGAAACCGATTTCAGGAGGTAGACTGGAATTGCATTTAAAGCATAGGAAAAGAGGCAGAACGTCGACAATGATGCACTTGGCCAAAAAGGGCGTCTGCGTTTTTTCCTGAATATATTCAGGAAAAAATGCATATGCCCTTTTTGGCCAACCAAGCAAGCTTGCAAAGGAAATCTGCACTACAATGAAGTCTCACTTCCCCTGGGGTCAAAAGGGCCATCTGAAAAAAGTGTAAAATCCAGAAAGGCAGGACAGGCATGGAGAACTGGGAGCCTATTTATGCTGATGGGCGGGATGTAAATTGACAACAGCCACTCGGGAGAAGTGTATGGTGTTTCCTGAAACATCTAAAAAACAAAGCAACACAGCCTAGGGCATTTCCACTTATGGTCCTATAGCTTAGGGAAATTAAAATCAAAAAGACACAGCCACCCCAAAGTTTGGGACGGCTCTGTTTACAAGAAACTCGTTTACGGTACAAGTTCAATAGCGCAGAAAGCGAAAAATGGATAAAGAAGTTGTGGTACTTACGCACAATGCAATATCACTCAGCAAAGAAATCTATGTCATCAGGCCCAGAGCAGCATAATGAGTGGATTCAGGTATGATGATTCTAACTGAAATAAGTCACACAGAAAAAGAAACATCATAAGATATCACTAATACACGGAATGTAAACTTGGCTACACAGGAACTGGATTACAAAACAGAACAGGGTCTCAAATTTAGAAAACCAACTTATGCTTGCTTAAGGGGAAAGGTGAGTTGGGGTGCTGCATAAAACCAGAGATTGAAATGAGCACAGATAAAGTTCCTTAAGACAAATATGGAATAGACAAGAGCTACTCCTTGTTCAACGAAATGGACTCAACACCCCATATTAAAGGCCTAAGAATGTACCTGACTAGTAAGTATCTTAAAACCTATGGATTGCTATGTCTCCGAAAGAGAATCAAGCATGCGTACAGGGGAATAAACGCAGCAGTGATAGGATTGGAGAGGTTCGGTGAGCAAATGAAGACCCTTTGAAGTCATATTGCATGGTACCCATTCCCCGGGTCTCAACTCTCAAGGTTTAAGGGATTCTTTCTTCACCTAAACATGCATGTGAAACCCAGAGTATGATCAACCTTGTGATCGGGAGACGTGTTCCAATATGTCTCACTTCTCATCCCGTGGTACTCGGGTGCAACATTCCAGACGCTTTACTAACACTCTCCTGACTTGGAGAGTCAGTGCCTTTAACCTCCTGTTTGGCCCAGTTTGCAAATTCCGCGGAAGATGAACAGGAATAGGGAGAACCAATGAGAGACTAGCTGGAGGTGTCTGGACGGGCAAATGTAACTCTCATTTCCCACCAGGAAGAGGAATTAACCAAAGGCTCAGCATGCCGTGCCGGAACCAGTTTAGGGCCTGAAGCAATCCTGCGGTGTTGCGGCCAGCTCACAAGAAAGCGAGTTGAAGAAAGGAGCTCAGGGGCACTGTAATTCACAAACCTGCAGAGTTATAAATGACAGCTATCGTCCAAAATATATTGAAGTAAGGCTGCCAAGAGGACTTGAAATCGGGGCAGAATTGCAGGAAACCAATTTCAGGAGGTACACTGGAAGTGCATTTAAAGCATAGGAAAAGAGGCAAAACGTCGACAATGATGCACTTGGCCAAAAAGGGCGTATGCGTTTTTTCCTGAATATATTCATGAAAAAACGCATACGCACTTTTTGGCCAACCAAGCAAGCTTGCAAAGGAAATCTGCACTACAATGAAGTCTCACTTCCCCCCGGTCAAAAGGGCCAACTGAAAAAAGTGTAAAATCCAGAAAGGCAGGACAGGCCACGGAGAACTGGGAGCCTTGTTATGCTGTTGGGCGGGATGTATATTGCCAACAGCCACTCGGGAGAAGTGTATGGTGTTTCCTGAAACATCTAAAATCAAAGCAACAGAGCCTAGGGCACTGCCACTTATGGCCCTATAGCTTAGGGAAATTAAAATCAAAAAGACACAGCCACCCCAAAGTTTGGGACGGCTCTGTTTACAAGAACCTCGTTTACGGGACAAGTTCAATATCACAGAAAGTGAAAAATGGATAAAGAAGTTGTGGTACTTACGTACAATGCAATATCACTCAGCAATGAAATCTATGTCATCAGGCCCGTAGCAGCATAATGAGTGGATTCAGGTATGATGATTCTAACTGAAATAAGTCACACAGAAAAAGAAACATCATAAGATATCACTAATACACGGAATGTAAACTTGGCTACACAGGAACTGGATTACAAAACAGAAGAGGGTCTCAAATTTAGAAAACCAACTTATGCTTGCTTAAGGGGAAAGGTGAGTTGGGGTGCTGCATAAAACCAGAGATTGAAATGAGCACAGATAAAGTTCCTTAAACCAAATATGTAATAGACAAGAGCTACTCCTTGCTCAACAAAATGGACTCAACACCCCATATTAAACGCCTAAGAATGTACCTGACTAGGAAGTATCTTAAAACCTATGGATTGCTATGTCTCCGAAAGAGAATCCAGCGTGTGTACAGGGGTATAAACGCAGCAGTGATAGGATTGGAGAGGTTCAGTGAGCAAATGAGGACCCTTTGAAGTCATATTGCATGGTACCCATTCCACGGGTCTAAACTCTCCAGGTTTAAGGGATTCTTCCTTCAGCTAAAACATGCATGTGGAACCCAGAGTATGATCAACCATGTGATCGGGAGACGTGTTCCAATATGTCTCAGTTCTCGTCCCCTGGTACTCGGGTGCAACATTCCAGACGCTTTACTAACACTCTCCCGACTTCGAGAGTCAGTGCCTTTAACCTCGTGTTTGGCCCAGTTTGCAATTTCTGCGGAAGATGAACAGGAATAGGGTGGACCAATGAGAGATTAGCTGGAGGTGTCTGGACGGGCAAATTTAACTCTCATTTCCCACCAGGAAGAGGAATTAACCAAAGGCTCAGCGTGCCGTGCCGGAACCAGATTAGGGCAGGAAGCAATCCTGCGGTGTTGCGGTCAGCTCACAAGAAAGTGAGTTGAAGAAAGGACCTCAGGGGCACTGTAATTCACAAACCTGCAGAGTTATAAATGACAGCTATCGTCCAAAAATATACTGAAGTAAGCCTGCCAAGAGGACTTGAAAGTGGGGCAGAACTGCAGGAAACCGATATCGGGAGGTACACTGGAATTGCATTTAAAGCATAGGAAAAGAGGCAAAACATCGACAATGATGCACTTGGCCAAAAAGGGCGTATGCGTTTTTTCCTGAACATATTCAGGAAAAAACGCATACGCCCTTTTTGGCCAACCAAGCAAGCTTGCAAAGGAAATCTGCACTACAATGAAGTCTCACTTCCCCCCGGTCAAAAGGGCCATCTGAAAAAAGTGTAAAATCCAGAAAGGCAGGACAGACCACGGAGAACTGGGAGCCTTGTTATGCTGTTGGGCGGGATGTATATTGCCAACAGCCACTCGGGAGAAGTGTATGGTGTTTCCTGAAACATCTAACAAACAAAGCAACAGAGCCTAGGGCACTTCCTCTTATGGCCCTATAGTTTAGGGAAATTAAAATCAAAAAGACACAGCCACCCCAAAGTTTGGGAAGGCTCTGTTTACAAGAAACTCGTTTACGGGACAAGTTCAATATCACAGAAAGTGAAAAATGGATAAAGAAGTTGTGGTACTTACGTACAATGCAATATCACTCAGCAATGAAATCTATGTCATCAGGCCCATAGCAGCATAATGAGTGGATTCAGGTATGATGATTCTAACTGAAATAAGTCACACAGAAAAAGAAACATCATAAGATATCACTAATACACGGAATGTAAACTTGGCTACACAGGAACTGGATTACAAAACAGAACAGGGTCTCAAATTTAGAAAATCAACTTATGCTTGCTTAAGGGGAAAGGTGAGTTGGGGTGCTGGATAAAACCAGAGATTGAAATGAGCACAGATAAAGTTCCTTAAGCCAAATATGGAATAGACAAGAGCTACTCCTTGCTCAACGAAATGGACTCAACACCCCATATTAAACGCCTAAGAATGTACCTGACTAGTAAGTATCTTAAAACCTATGGATCACTATGTCTCCGAAAGTGAATCAAGCGTGTGTACAGGGGCATAAACGCAGCAGTGATAGGATTGGAGAGGTTCGGTGAGCAAATGAAGACCCTTTGAAGTCATATTGCATGGTACCCATTCCACGGGTCTCAACTCTCCAGGTTTAAGGGATTCTTCCTTCAGCTAAATCATGCATGTGGAACCCAGAGTATGATCAACCGTGTGATCGGGAGACGTGTTCCAATATGTCTCAGTTCTCGTCCCCTGGTACTCGGGTGCAACATTCCAGACGCTTTACTAACACTCTCCCGACTTGGAGAGTCAGTGCCTTTAACCTCCTGTTTGGCCCAGTTTGCAATTTCTGCGGAGGATGAACAGGAATAGGGAGAACCAATGAGAGACTAGCTGGAGGTGTCTGGACGGGCAAATTTAACTCTCATTTCCCACCAGGAAGAGGAATTAACCAAAGGCTCAGCATGCCGTGCCGGAACCAGTTTAGGGCCTGAAGCAATCCTGCGGTGTTGCGGCCAGCTCACAAGAAAGCGAGTTGAAGAAAGGAGCTCAGGGGCACTGTAATTCACACACCTGCAGAGTTATAAGTGACAGCTATCGTACAAAAATATACTGAAGTAAGGCTGCCAAGAGGACTTGAAAGCGGGGCAGAATTGCAGGAAACCAATTTCAGGAGGTACACTGGAATTGCATTTAAAGCATAGGAAAAGAGACAGAACGTAGACAATGATGCACTTGGAGAAAAAGGGCGTATGCGTTTTTTCCTGAATATATTCAGGAAAAAACGCATACGCCCTTTTTGGCCAACCAAGCAAGCTTGCAAAGGAAATCTGCACTACAATGAAGTCTCACTTCCCCCCGGTCAAAAGGGCCAACTGAAAAAAGTGTAAAATCCAGAAAGGCAGGACAGGCCATGGAGAACTGAGAGCCTTGTTATGCTGATGGGCAGGATGTATATTGCCAACAGCCACTGGGGAGAAGTGTATGGTGTTTCCTGAAACATCTAAAATCAAAGCAACAGAGCGTAGGGCACTGCCACTTATGGCCCTATAGCTTAGGGAAATTAAAATCAAAAAGACACAGCCACCCCAAAGTATGGGACGGTTCTGTTTACAAGAAACTCGTTTACTGTACAAGTTCAATATCACAGAAAGTGAAAAATGGATAAAGAAGTTGTGGTACTTACGTACAATGCAATATCACTCAGCAATGAAATCTATGTCATCAGGCCCGTAGCAGCATAATGAGTGGATTTAGGTATGATGATTCTAACTGAAATAAGTCACACAGAAAAAGAAACATCATAAGATATCACTAATACACGGAATGTAAACTTGGCTACACAGGAACTGGATTACAAAACAGAACAGGGTCTCAAATTTAGAAAACCAATTTATGCTTGCTTAAGGGGAAAGGTGAGTTGGGGTGCTGCATAAAACCAGAGATTGAAATGAGCACAGATAAAGTTCCTTAAGCCAAATATGGAATAGACAAGAGCTACTCCTTGCTCAACGAAATGGACTCAACACCCGATATTAAACGCCTAAGAATGTACCTGACTAGTAAGTATCTTAAAACCTATGGATTGCTATGTCTCCAAAAGAGAATCAAGCGTGTGTACAGGGGCATAAACGCAGCAGTGATAGGATTGGAGAGGTTCGGTGAGCAAATGAAGACCCTTTGAAGTTATATTGCATGGTACCCATTCCACGGGTCTCAACTCTCCAGGTTTAAGGGATTCTTCCTTCAGCTAAATCATGCATGTGGAACCCAGAGTATGATCAACCGTGTGATCAGGAGACGTGTTCCAATATGTCTCAGTTCTCGTCCCCTGGTACTCGGGTGCAACATTCCAGACGCTTTACTAACACTCTCCCGACTTGGAGAGTCAGTGCCTTTAACCTCCTGTTTGGCCCAGTTTGCAATTTCTGCGGAAGATGAACAGGAATAGGGTGGACCAATGAGAGATTAGCTGGAGGTGTCTGGACGGGCAAATTTAACTCTCATTTCCCACCAGGAAGAGGAATTAACCAAAGGCTCAGCGTGCCGTGCCGGAACCAGATTAGGGCAGGAAGCAATCCTGCGGTGTTGCGGTCAGCTCACAAGAAAGCGAGTTGAAGAAAGGACCTCAGGGGCACTGTAATTCACAAACCTGCAGAGTTATAAATGACAGCTATCGTCCAAAAATATACTGAAGTAAGCCTGCCAAGAGGACTTGAAAGTGGGGCAGAACTGCAGGAAACCGATATCGGGAGGTAGACTGGAATTATATTTAAAGCATAGGAAAAGAGGCAGAACGTCCACAATGATGCACTTGGCCAAAAAGGGCGTATGTGTTTTTTCCTGAATATATTCAGGAAAAAACGCATAGGCCCTTTTTCGCCAACCAAGCAAGCTTGCAAAGGAACTCTGCACTACAATGAAGTCTCACTTCCCCCCAGTCAAAAGGGCCATCTGAAAAAAGTGTAAAATCCAGAAAGGCAGGACAGGCCATGGAGAACTAGGAGCCTTGTTATGCTGATGGGCGGGATGTAAATTGCCAACAGCCACTCCGGAGAAGTGTATGGTGTTTCCTGAAACATCTAAAAAACAAAGCAACACAGCCTAGGGCACTTCCACTTATGGTCCTATAGCTTAGGGAAATTAAAATCAAAAAGACACAGCCACTCCAAAATTTGCGACGGCTCTGTTTACAAGAACCTCGTTTACGGTTCAAGTTCAATATCGCAGAAAGTGAAAAATGGATAAAGAAGTTGTGGTACTTACATACAATGCAATATCACTCAGCAATGAAATCTATGTCATCAGGCCCGTAGCAGCATAATGAGTGGATTCAGGCATGATGATTCTAACTGAAATAAGTCACACAGAAAAAGAAACATCATAAGATATCACTAATACACGGAATGTAAACTTGGCTACACAGGAACTGGATTACAAAACAGAACAGGGTCTCAAATTTAGAAAACCAACTTATGCTTGCTTAAGGGGAAAGGTGAGTTGGGGTGCTGCATAAAACCAGAGATTGAAATGAGCACAGATAAAGTTCCTTAAGACAAATATGGAATAAACAAGAGCTACTCCTTGCTCAACGAAATGGACTCAACACCCCATATTAATCGCCTAAGAATGTACCTGACTAGGAAGTATCTTAAAACCTATGGATTGCTATGTCTCCAAAGAGAATCAAGCGTGTGTACAGGGACTTAAACGCAGCAGTGATAGGATTGGAGAGGTTCGGTGAGCAAATGAAGACCCTTTGAAGTCATATTGCATGGTACCCATTCCACGGGTCTCAACTCTCCAGGTTTAAGGGATTCTTCCTTCAGCTAAAACATGCATGTGGAACCCAGAGTATGATCAACCGTGTGATCGGTAGACATGTTCCAATATGTCTCAGTACACGTCGCCTGGTACTCTGGTGCAACATTCCAGACGCTTTACTAACACTCTCCCGACTTGGAGAGTCAGTGCCTTTAACCTCCTGTTTGGCCCAGTTTGCAATTTCTGTGGAAGATGAACATGAATAGGGAGAACCAATGAGAGACTAGCTGGAGGTGTCTGGACGGGCAAATTTAACTCTCATTTCCCACCAGGAAGAGGAATTAACCAAAAGCTCAGCGTGCCGTGCCAGAACAAGATTAGGGCCTGAAGCAATCCTGCGGTGTTGCAGCCAGCTCAAAAGAAAGCGAGTTGAAGAAAGGAGCTCAGGGGCACTGTAATTCACAAACCTGCAGAGTTATAAATGACAGCTATTG
>NW_026043907.1:0-28000 GCF_937001465.1 Orcinus orca | reverse complement strand
AATTTCCCTAAGCTATAGGACCATAAGTGGAAGTGCCCTAGGCTCTGTTGCTTTGTTTTTTAGATGTTTCAGGAAACACCATACACTTCTCCCGAGTGGCTGTTGGCAATTTACATCCCGCCCATCAGCATAACAAGGCTCCCAGTTCTCCATGGCCTGTCCTGCCTTTCTGGATTTTACACTTTTTACAGATGGCCCTTTTGACCCGGGGGAAGTGAGACTTCATTGTAGTGCAGATTTCCTTTGCAAGCTTGCATGGTTGGCCAAAAAGTGCGTATGCATTTTTTCCTGAATATATTCAGGAAAAAACACATATGCCCTTTTTGGCCTAGTGCATCATTGTCGACGTTCTGCCTCTTTTCCTATGCTTTAAATGCAATTCCAGTCTAACTCCTGAAATCGGTTTCCTGCAATTCTGCCCAGCTTTCAAGTCCTCTTGGCAGCCTTACTTCAGTATATTTTTGGACGATAGCTGTCATTTATAACTCTGCAGGTTTGTGAATTACAGTGCCCCTGAGCTCCTCTCTTCAGCTCGCTTTCTTGTGAGCTGTCCGCAACACCGCAGGATTGCCTCAGGCCCTAATCTGGTTCCAGCATGGCACGCTGAGCCTTTGGTTAATTCCTCTTCCTGGTGGGAAATGAGAGTTAAATTTGCCCGTCCAGACACCTCCAGCTAGTCTCTCATTGGTTCTCCCTATTCCTGTTCATCATCCGCGGAATTTGCAAACTGGGCCAAACAGGAGGTTAAAGGCACTGACTCTCCAAGTCGGGAGAGTGTTAGTAAGGTGTCTAGAATGTTGCACCTGATAACCAGGGGATGAGAACTGAGACATGTTTGAACATGACTCACGATCACACGGTTGATCATAGTCTGGGTTCCAAATGCATGTTTAGCTGAAGGAAGTATCCCTTAAACCTGGAGAGTTGAGACCCGTGGAATGGGTACCATGCAATATGCCTTCAAAGGGTCTTCATTTGCTTACCAAACTTCTCCAATCCTATCACTACTGCATTTATGCCCCTGTACACACGCTTGTTTCTCTTTCGGAGACATAGCAATCCATAGATTTTAAGATACTTACTAGTCAGATACATTCTTAGGCGTTTAATATGGGGTGTTGAGTCCATTTCGTTGAGCAAGGAGTAGCTCTTGTCTATTACATATTTGGCTTAAGGAACTTTATCTATGCTCATTTCAATCTCTGGTTTTATGCAGCACCCCAACTCACCTTTCCCCTTAAGCAAGCATAAGTTGGTTTTCTAAATTTGAGACCATGTTCTGTTTTGTAATTCAGTTCCTGTGTAGCCAAGTTTACATTTCGTGTATTGGTGATATCTTAAGATGTTTCTTTTTCTGTGTTACATATTGTAGTTAGAATCATCATACCTAAATCCACTCATTATGCTGCTACGGGCCTGATGACATAGATTTAATTGCTGAGTGATATTGCATTGTACGTAAGTACCACAACTTCTTTATGAATTTTTCACTTTCTGCGATATTGAACTTGTACCGTAAACGAGGTTCTTGTAAACATAGCCGTCCAAAACTTTTGGGTGGTTCTGCCTTTTTGATTTTAATTTCCCTAAGCTATAGGACCATAAGTGGAAGTGCCCTAGGCTCTTTTCCTCTGTTTGTTAGATGTTTCAGGAAACACCATACACTTCTAACCAGTGGCTGTTGGCAATTTACATCCCGCCCATCAGCATAACAAGGCTCCCATTTCTCCATGGCCTGTCCTGCCTTTCTGGATTTTACACTTTTTTCAGATGGCCCTTTTGACCGGGGGGAAGTGAGACTTCATTGCAGTGCAGATTTCCGTTGCAAGCTTGCTTCGTTGGCCAAAACGGGCGTATGCGTTTTTTCCTGAATATATTCAGGAAAAAACGCATACGCCCTTTTTGGCCTAGGGCATCATTGTCGACGTTCTGCCTCATTTCCTATGCATTAAATGCAATTCCATTCTAACTCCCGAAATCGGTTTCCGGCAATTCTACCCCGCTTTCAAGTCCTCTTGGCAGCCTTACTTCAGTATATTTTTGGACGATAGCTGTCATTTATAACTCTGCAGGTTTGTGAATTACAGTGCCCCTGAGCTCCTTTCTTCAACTCGCTTTCTTGTGAGCTGGCCGCAACACCACTCGATTGCTTCAGGCCCTAATCTGGTTCCGGCACGGCACGCTGAGCCTTTGCTTAATTCCTCTTCCTGGTGGGAAATGAGAGTTAAATTTGCCCGTCCAGACACCTCCAGCTAGTCTCTCATTGGTTCTCCCTATTCCTGTTCATCATCCGCGGAATTTGCAAACTGGGCCAAACAGGAGGTTAAAGGCACTGACTCTCCAAGTCGGGAGAGTGTTAGTAAAGTGTCTAGAATGTTGCACCCGAGTACCAGGGGATGAGAACTGAGACATATTTGAACATGACTCACGATCACACGGTTGATCATAGTCTGGGTTCCAAATGCATGTTTAGCTGAAGGAAGAATCCCTTAAACCTGGAGAGTTGAGACCTGTGGAATGGGTACCATGCAATACGAATTCAAAGGGTCTTCATTTTCTCACCGAACCTCTCCAATCCTATCACTGCTGTGTTTATGGCGCTGTACTCATGCTTGATTCTCTTTCAGAGACATAGCAATCCATAGATTTTAAGATACTTATTGTCAGGTACATTATTAGGCGTTTAATATGGGGTTTTGAGTCCATTTCGTTGAGCAAGGGGTAGCTCTTGTCTATTACATATTTGGCTTAAGGAACCTTATCTGTGCTCATTTCAATCTCTGGTTTTATGCAGCACCCCAACTCACCTTTCCCCTTAAGCAAGCATAAGTTGGTTTTCTACATTTGAGACACTGTTCTGTTTTGTAATCCAGTTCCTGTGTAGCCAAGTTTACATTCCGTGTATTAGTGATATCTTATGATGTTTCATTTTCTGTGTGACTTATTTCAGTTAGAATCATCATACCTGAATCCACTCATTATGCTGCTACGGGCCTGATGACATAGATTTCATTGCTGAGTGATATTGTATTGTACGTAAGTACCACAACTTCTTTATCCATTTTTCACTTTGCGGTATTGAACTTGTACTGTAAACGAGGTTCTTATAAACAGAGCCGTCCCAAACTTTTGGGTGGCTGTGTCTTTTTGATTTTAATTTCCCTAAGCTGTAGGACCATAAGTGGAAGTGCCCTAGGCTCTGTTGCTTTGTTTTTTAGATGTTTCAGGAAACACCATACAATTTTCCCAACTGGCTGTTTGAAATTTACATCCCGCCCATCAGCATAACAAGGCTCCCAGTTCTCCATGGCCTGTCCTGCCTTTCTGGATTTTACACTTTTTACAGATGGCCCTTTTGACCCGGGGGAATAGAGACTTCATTGTAGTGCAGATTTCCTTTGCAAGCTTGCCTGGTTGGCCAAAAAGTGCGTATGCTTTTTTTCCTGAATATATTCAGGAAAAAACGCGTATGCACTTTTTGGCCTAGTGCATCATTGTCGACGTTCTGCCTCTTTTCCTATGCTTTAAATGCAATTCCAGTCTACCTCCTGAATACGGTTTCCTGCAATTCTGCCCCGCTTTCAAGTCCTCTTGGCAGCCTTACTTCAGTATATTTTTGGACGATAGCTGTCATTTATAACTCTGCAGGTTTGTGAATTACAGTGCCCCTGAGCTCCTTTCTTCAACTCGCTTTCTTGTGAGCTGGCCGCAACACCGCAGGATTGCTTCAGGCCCTAATCTGGTTCCGGCACGGCATGCTGAGCCTTTGCTTAATTCCTCTTCCTGGTGGGAAATGAGAGTTAAATTTGCCCGTCCAGACATCTCCAGCTAGTCTCTCATTGGTTCTCCCTATTCCTGTTCATCATCCGCGGAATTTGCAAACTGGGCCAAACAGGAGGTTAAAGGCACTGACTCTCCAAGTCGGGAGAGTGTTAGTAAAGTGTCTGAAATGTTGCACCCAATTACCAGGGGTTGAGAACTGAGACATATTTGAACATGACTCACGATCACACGGTTGATCATAGTCTGGGTTCCAAATGCATGTTTAGCTGAAGGAAGAATCCCTTAAACCTGGAGAGTTGAGACCCGTGGAATGGGTACCATGCAATATGACTTCAAAGGGTCTTCATTTGCTCACCGAACCTCTCCAATCCCATCACTGCTGCGTTTATGGCGCTGTACTCATGCTTGATTCTCTTTCAGAGACATAGCAATCCATAGATTTTAAGATACTTATTGTCAGGTACATTATTAGGCGTTTAATATGGGGTTTTGAGTCCATTTCGTTGAGCAAGGAGTAACTCTTGTCTGTTACATATTTGGCTTAAGGAACCTTATCTGTGCTCATTTCAATCTCTGGTTTTATGCAGCACCCCAACTCACCTTTCCCCTTAAGCAAGCATAAGTTGGTTTTCTAAATTTGAGACCCTGTTCTGTTTTGTAATTCAGTTCTGTGTAGCCAAGTTTACATTCCGTGTATTAGTGATATCTTATGATGTTTCTTTTTCTGGGTGACTTATTTCAGTTAGAATCATCATACCTGAATCCACTCATTATGCTGCTACGGGCCTGATGACATAGATTTCATTGCTGAGTGATATTGCATTGTACGTAAGTACCACAACTTCTTTATCCATTTTTCACTTTCTGCGATATTGAACTTGTACCGTAAACGAGGTTCTTGTAAACAGAGCCGTCCCAAACTTTGGGGTGGCTGTGTCTTTTTGATTTTAATTTCCCTAAGCTATAGGACCATAAGTGGAATTGACCTAGGCTCTGTTGCTTTGTCTTTTAGATGTTTCAGGAAACACCATACACTTCTTCCGAGTGGCTGTTGGGAATTTATATCCTGCCCATCAGCTTACAAGTCTTCCAGTTCTCCATGGCCTGTCCTGCCTTTCTGGATTTTACACTTTTTTCAGATGGCCCTTTTGATCGGGGGGAAGTGAGACTTCATTGTAGTGCAGATTTCCTTTGCAAGTTTGCTTGGTTGGCCAAAAAGGGCGTATGCGTTTTTTTCCTGAATATAATCAGGAAAAAACGCATACGCCCTTTTTGGCCAAGTGCCTTATTGTCGACGTTCTGCCTCTTTTCCTATGCTTTAAATGCAATTCCAGTCTACGTCCTGAAATCGGTTTCCTGCAATTCTGTCCCGCTTTCAAGTCCTCTTGGCAGCCTTAGTTCAGTATATTTTTGGACGAGAGCTGTCATTTATACCTCTGCAAGTTTGTGAATGACAGTGCCCCTGAGCTCCTTTCTTCAACTTGCTTTCTTGTGAGCTGGCCGCAACACTGCAGGATTGCTTCACGCCCTAATCTGGTTCCGGCACGGCACGCTGAGCCTTTGGTTAATTCCTCTTCCTGGTGGGAAATGAGAGTTAAATTTGCCCGTCCAGACACCTCCAGCTAGTCTCTCATTGGTTCTCCCTATTCCTGTTCATCTTCCGCAGAAATTGCAAACTGGGCCAAACAGGAGGTTAAAGGGACTGACTCTCCACGTCGGGAGAGTGTTAGTAAAGTGTCTGGAATGTTGCACCCGAGTACCAGGGGACGAGAACGGAGACATATTTGAACACGTCTCCCGATCACACGGTTGATCATACTCTGGGTTCCACATGCATGTTTTAGCTGAAGGAAGAATCCCTTAAACCTGGAGAGTTGACACCCGTGGAATGGGTACCATGCAATATGACTTCAAAGGGTCTTCATTTGCTCACCGAACTTCTCCAATCCTATCACTGCTGCGTTTATGCCCCTGTACACATTCTTGATTCTCTTTCGGAGACATAGCAATCCATAGGTTTTAAGATACTTACAAGTCAGCTACATTCTTAGTCGTTTATTATGGGGTGTTGAGCCCATTTCTTTGAGCAAGGAGTAGCTCTTGTCTATTACATATTTGGCTTAAGGAACTTTATCTGTGCTCATTTCAATCTCTGGTTTTATGCAGCACCCCAACTCACTTTCCCCTTAAGCAAGCATAAGTTGTTTTCTAAATTTGAGACCCTGTTCTGTTTTGTAATCCAGTTCATGTGTAGCCAAGTTTACATTCCGTGTATTAGTGATATCTTATGATGTTTCTTTTTCTGTGTGACTTATTTCAGTTAGAATCATCATACCTGAATCCACTCATTATGCTGCTATGGACCTGATGACATAGATTTCATTGCTGAGTGATATTGCATTGTACATAAGTACCACAACTTCTTTATCCATTTTTCGCTTTCTGCGATATTGAACTTGTACCGTAAATGACGTTATTGTAAACAGAGCTATCCCAAACTTTGGGGTGGCTGTGTCTTTTTGATTTTAATTTCCCTAAGCTATAGGACCATAAGTGGAAGTGCCTTAGGCTCTGTTGCTTTGTTTTTTAGATGTTTCAGGAAACACCATACAATTTTCCCAACTGGCTGTTCGCAATTTACATCCGGCCCATCAGCATAACAAGTCTCCCAGTTCTCCATGGACTGTCCTGCCTTTCTGGATTTTACACTTTTTTCAGATGGCCCTGTTGACCGGGGGAAAGTGAGATTTCATTGTAGTGCAGATTTCCTTTTCAAGCTTGCTTGGTTGGCCAAAAAGTTCGTAGACGTTTTTTCCTGAATACATTCAGGAAAAAACGCATACGCCCTTTTTTGCCAAGTGTATCATTGTCGACGTTCTGCCTCTTTTCCTATGCTTTAAATGCAATTCCTGTCTACCTCCTGAAATCGGTTTCCTGAAATTCTGCCGTGCTTTCAAGTCGTCTTGGCAGGCTTACTTCAGTATATTTTTGGACGATAGCTGTCATTTATAACTCTGCAGGTTTGTGAATTACAGTGCCCCTGAGCTCCTTTTTTCAACTCGCTTTCTTGTGAGATGGCCACAACACCGCAGGATTGCTTCAGGCCCTAATCTGGTTCCGGCACGGAACACTGAGCCTTTGGTTAATTCCTCTTCCTGGTGGGAAATGAGAGTTAATTTTGCCAGTCCAGACACCTCCAGCTAGTCTCTCATTGGTTCTCCCTATTCCTGTTCATCTTCCGCAGAAATTGCAAACTGGGCCAAACAGGAGGTTAAAGGCACTGACTCTCCAAGTCGGGAGCGTGTTAGTAAAGCCTCTGGAATGTTGCACCCGAGTACCAGGGAACGAGAACTGAGACATATTGGAACACGTCTCCCGATCACACGGTGGATCATACTCTGGGTTCCACATGCATGTTTTAGCTGAAGGAAGAATCCCTTAAACCTGGAGAGTTGAGACCCGTGGAATGGGTACCATGCAATATGACTTCAAAGGGTCTTCATTTGCTCACCAAAACTCTCCAATCCTATCACTGCTGCGTTTTTGCCCCTGTACTCACGATTGATTCACTTTCAGAGACATAGCAATCCATAGGTTTTAAGATACTTACTAGTCAGGTACATTATTAGGCGTTTAATATGGGGTTTTGAGTCCATTTCATTGAGCAAGGAGTAGCTCTTGTCTATTACATATTTGGCTTAAGGAACTTTATCTGTGCTCATTTCAATCTCTGGTTTTATGCAGCACCCCAACTCACCTTTCCCCTTAAGCAAGCATAAGTTGGTTTTCTAAATTTGGGACCATGTTCTGTTTTGAAATTCAGTTCCTGTGTAGCCAAGTTTACATTCCGTGTATTAGTGATATCTTATGATGTTTCTTTTTCTGTGTGACTTATTTCAGTTAGAATCATCATACCTGAATCCACTCATTATGCTGCTATGGGCCTGATGACATAGATTTCATTGCTGAGTGATATTGCATTGTACGTAAGTACCACAAATTCTTTATCCACTTTTCACTTTCTACGAAATTGAACTTGTACCGTAAACTAGGTTCTTGTAAACAGAGCCATCCAAAACTTTGGGGTGGCTGTGTCTTTTTGATTTTAATTTCCCTAAGCTATAGGACCATAAGTGGAAGTGCCCTAGGCTCTGTTGCTTTGTTTTTTAGATGTTTCAGGAAACACCATACACTTCTCCCGAGTGGCTGTTGGCAATTTACATCCCGCCCATCAGCATAACAAGGCTCCCAGTTCTCCATGGCCTGTCCTGCCTTTCTGGATTTTACACTTTTTTCAGATGGCCCTTTTGACCAGGGGGAAGTGAGACTTCATTGTAGTGCAGATTTCCTTTGCAGGCTTGCTTGGTTGGCCAAAAAGGGCGTATGCGTTTTTTCCTGAATATATTCAGGAAAAAACGCATACGCCCTTTTTGGCCAAGTGCATCATTGTGGACGTTCTGCCTCTTTTCCTATGCTTTAAATGCAATTCCAGTCCACCTCCTGAAATTGGTTTCCTGCAATTCTGCCCCGCTTTGAAGTCCTCTTGGCAGCCTTCCTTCAGTATATTTTTGGACGATAGCTGTCATTTATAACTCTGCAGGTTTGTGAATTACAGTGCCCCTGAGCTCCTTTCTTCAACTCGCTTTCTTGTGAGCTGGCCGCAACACCGCAGGATTGCTTCAGGCCCTAATCTAGTTCCACCACGGCACGCTGAGCCTTTGGTTAATTCCTCTTCCTGGTGGGAAATGAGAGTTAAATTTGCCCGTCCAGACACCTCCAGCTAGTGTCTAATTGGTTCTCCATATTCCTGTTCATCTTCCGCAGAAATTGCAAACTGGGCCAAAAAGGAGGTTAAAGGCACTGATTCTCCAAGTCGGGAGAGTGTTAATAAAGCGTCTGGAATGTTGCACCCGAGTACCAGGGGACGAGAACTGAGACATATTTCAACACGTCTCCCGATCACACGGTTGATCATACTCTGGGTTCCACATGCATGTTTTAGCTGAAGGAAGAATCCCTTAAACCTGGAGAGTTGAGACCCGTGGAATGGGTACCATGCAATATGACATCAAAGGGTCTTCATTTGCTCACCGAACCTCTCCAATCCTATCACTGCTGCGTTTATGCCCCTGCACACATGCTTGATTCTCTTTCAGAGACATAGCAATCCATAGGTTTTCAGATACTTACTTGTTAGGTACATTCTTAGGTGTTTAATATGGGGTGTTGAGTCCATTTCGTTGAGCAAGGAGTAGCTCTTGTCTATTACATATTTGGCTTAAGGAACTTTATCTGTGCTCATTTCAATCTGTGGTTTTATGCAGCACCCCAACTCACCTTTCCCCTTAAGCAAGCATAAGTTGGTTTTCTAAATTTGAGACCCTCTTCGTCTTTGTAAACCAGTTCCTGTGTAGCCAAGTTTACATTCCGTGTATTAGTGATATCTTATGATGTTTCTTTTTCTGTGTGACTTATTTCAGTTAGAATCATCATACCTGAATCCACTCATTATGCTGCTATTGGCCTGATGACATAGATTTAATTGCTGAGTGATATTGCATTGTACGTAATTACCACAACTTCTTTATCCATTTTCCACTTTCTGCGATATTGAACTTGTACCATAAACGCGGTTCTTGTAAACAGAGTTGTCCCAAACTTTTGGGTGGCTGTGTCTTTTTGATTTTAATTTCCCTAATCTATAGTACCATAAGTGGAAGTGCCCTAGGCTCTGTTGCTTTGTTTTTTACATGTTTCAGGAAACACCATACACTTCTCCCGAGTGGCTGTTGGTAATTTACATCCCGCCCATCAGCATAACAAGGCTCCCAGTTCTCCATGGCCTGTCCTGCCTTTCTGGATTTTACACTTTTTTCAGATGGCCCTTTTGACCAGTGGGAAGTGAGACTTCATTGTAGTGCAGATTTCCTTTGCAAGCTTGCTTGGTTGGCCAAAAAGGGCGTATGCGTTTTTTCCTGAATATATTCAGGAAAAAACGTATACGCCCTTTTTGGCCAAGTGCATCATTGTGGACGTTCTGCCTCTTTTCCTATGCTTTAAATGCAATTCCAGTCTACCTCCTGAAATCGGTTTCCTGCAATTCTGCCTTGCCTCCAATGCCTCTTCATAGCCTTACCTCAATATATTTTTTGAAAATAGTTGGCCTTTATAACTCTGCAGGTTTTTGAATTGCAGTGGCCCTTAGCTCCATTTTTCTGCTCTTATTTTTGTAATCTTGCCTCATAACCACAGGATTCCTTCAGGCCCTATTCTTCTTCTGGGGCACCTTGCTGTCCCTTTGGTTTATTCTTCTTACTGATGTGAAATTAGAGTGACATGTGCCCATTGAAACTGCTACAGCTAGTTTCTCACTGGTTCCCCCTATTCCCATTCATCCTCCGCACTAACTGCAGACTGTGCGATACTAGAACTTAAAGGCATTGACTCTCCATGTGGGGATATTGTTAGTAAAGTGGCTGGAATGTCGATCCGGAGTCCCAGGAGAGGAAAAATGAGGTGCGTTTTAGAAACCTTTCCCGATCATATGGTATACCAGTCGCTGGGTTTCCCAAGCATGGTTTAGCTGTAGGAAGATTCCCTTCAACCTGGAGTTTTGGGACCCTTGGAATGAGTAGCATGAAGTATTGCATTAAACTTTTGGCAGTTGCTCACCAAAGCTCACCAATCCTCTCAGCCCCAAGTGTGCAGCCTTATGTCTTATCCAGCTGTGGGTTTATATGTGGTCAATCCAGGTTGCATCACAGCCCCTGAGCAAATTTTGTAAGAATTTTTCTCTCTTTCATTGTTTCTGCATTTTGTTTTTAAAATTTATTTCTATAATGGGGTTTAGCTCATTTTCACTGCTGTGTTTGTGCCACTCTGCACACACTTGATTCCCTTATGGAGATATATCAATACATGGGTTTTAAGATTCTTATTACTCAGATATATTTCTCTGCGGTGTATAGGGTGTGTTGAGGCCAGTTCATTGAGCAAGGTGTAGATCTTGTCTAATATCTATTTGGTTTATTGAACGGTATCTGTGCTAATTTCAAACTCTGGTTTAATGCATCACCCCACCTCTCCTTTCCCCTTAAGCTGACATAAGTGTGTTTTCTAAATGTGAGACACTGTTCTGTTCTGTAATTCATTTCTTGTGCACCCATATTTACCCTCCCTCTATAAGTGATATCTTATGATATGTTTCTTTTTCTGTTTGACTTATTTCAAGTAGTATTATCGGACCTAAATCCACTCTTTATCCTTCTACTAGCCTTATTACCTTGATTTCATGGTGAAGAGATATTCCATTGTACATAAGTACCACATCTTCTTTATCCATTGTTCTCTTTCCTGGGATATTTAAGGTGTACTGAAGTTGAGGTTCTTGTAAACAGAGTAGCCCTAAACTGTGGTGTGCTTGTGTCTTGTTGATTTTTAGACTTCCCTAGATATACTCCCATGATTGGAAGTGTCCTATGCTCTGTAGCTCTGTTTTTTAGATGATTTAGGAACCACCATACACTTCTCCAGAGTGGCTCTCGGCAGTTCACACACTGCCCATCAGCGTATAAAGGCTCCCTGTTCTCCATGGCCTGTCCTGCATTTCTGGTTTTTACAATTTTTTAGGATGGCCCTTTTGACCGGTGGGAAATGAGACTTCTTTGTTGTGCACATTTGCATTGCTTGCTTGCTTCGTTGCCCATAAAGTGCGTATGCGTTTTTTCCTGGATATAATCAGGAAAAAACGCATACGCCCTTTTGGGCCAACTGCATCATTGTCGAAATTCTGCCGCTTTTCATGTGCTTTAAAGACGAGTCCCATCTATCTCTTGAAATCTGTTTCTTGCAATTCTGTCTTGCATTCAGATCCTCTTCTTTGCCTTACCTCAACATATTTTTGGACGTTAGTTTTCATTTATAACTCTGCAGGTTTGTGAATTGCAGTGACCCTGAGCTCCATTTTTTAAGTTGCTCTTTTGTGAGCTGGCCTCAAACCCACAGGATTGCTTCAGGCCCTATTTTGGCTCCGGCGAGGCGGGCTGAGCCTTTTTTCAATTCTTATTCTTAATGGGAAATTAGAGTGATATGTGCCCGTCCAAACCCCTACAACTATTCTCTCATTGGTTCCCCCTCTTCCCGTTCATCCTCCTCACAATTTGCAAAATGTGTGAAACAGAAGTTGAAATGTGCTGATTCTCCAAGTGGGCAGATTCTAAGTAACGTGGCTGGAATGGTGAACAGGAGCACCAGGAGAGGATAAATGAGCTGCATTTTAGACACATCTCCCGATCACATGGTGTACAGTCCTCTGGGTTTTCCATGCATGTTTTAGCTGTAGGAAGATCCCTTGAACCTGCAGATTTGGGACCCATTGAATGGGTACCAGGTAGTATTACTTTAAAGGGTGTGCATTTCCTCACCCAACCTCACATTTCTCTTAGTGCAAACAGTTTCCAGCCTTATGTCTCATCCTGCTGTGGGTCTAGATGTGTTCAATCCATGTTGCATCACCGTCCCTGAGGAAAAGTTGTAAGAGGTTTTCTCTGTCTCTCTGTCGTTTATTTTTTTCAATTTATTACTATATTGGTTACAGCTGATTTTCAAAGCTCTGTTTCTTGCTGCTGTACATCCACTTGATTCACGTACAGAGAGACATCAGTAAATTCTTTTTCAGATTCTTACCAGTCGTATATATTCTTTTCCGGTGACTTGAGTGTGCTGAGTGCAGTTCTTTTAGCTACCGTGTGGGCCTTGTTGATTATCAGTTTGGTATTTGGAATGGTATCTTTGCTAATTTCAACCTCCTGGATGATGCCTCACCCCTCCCCACCTTTCCCGTTTAGCAGCCTTATGCGTGTTTTCTACATATTTGACTATGTTTTTGTTTTGTAATTTATTTCATGTGTAGCCATTTTGGATTCCACCTTTAAGTGATATCTTATGATATGTGTCTTTTTCTTTTTGAATTATGTCACTTAGAAAGATCATACGTAACTCCTCCGGAGTTGTTACAACTGGCCATATTTCATTGATTTCCAGGCTGAATAATATTCCACTCTACCTAAGTACCACATCTCTATCCATTTTTTCCCTCCAGAGACATTTAAGTTATATCCTAGTCGAGGATCTTTTTAACAGAGAGGGGGTAAACATTGGGGTGCCTGTGTCCTCTCAATTTTTGTTTTTCCCAAGATATACGCCCATGAGTGCAAGTGCCCTATGCTCTGTAGCTCATTTTTTAGATGCTTTAGTAAACACAATACACTTCTCCAGAATGGCCGTTGGCAATATACATTTCCACTATAAGTCTCACAGGGCTCCCTCTTCTCCTTGCCCTGTCCTGCATTTCTGTTGTTTACGCTTTATGAGGATGGCTCTTCTGACTGATGCGAAGTGATATCTTTTGTAGTATTGACTTCCAGTGCCCACCTGTTTGCTTGGCTAAAAAAGTGTATGCCCTTTTCTTGAATATATACAGAAAAAAACGCATACACCCTTTTTGGCCAACTGCAATGTTGGCAATGTTCAGCTCCTTTTCTTGTGCTTAATGGCGAGTCCTTTCTACCTCCTCAGATCCCTTTCCTGCCATTCTCCCTTGCTTACAAGTCCTTTTCTCTGACTTTCCTCAAGACATTTTTCAGTGATGGATATTTTCAACTCTGCAGTTTCGTGAATTTTACTGCCCCTGAGTTCCATTGTTCAACTTGTGTTTATGGGAACTGGCCACAAAGCAGCGGGATTTCCTCAAGCCCTATACTGTTTCCATGGGCAACCCTAGCCTTTGGTCAATTCGTCTTCCTGATTGGAAATTAGAGTGACATGTGCCTGTCTGAACACCTAGGACTTGTCTCTCATTGTTCTTCATCCTTCCGCTTCATCCTCTGGACAAATTCCAAACTGTACACAACAGGATGTTGACAGTGCTGACATCTCCAAGTGGGGAGACTGTTAGTAAAGACGCTGGAGGGGTGAACCCGAGCACCAGGAGATGAGGAGATGAGATGCCTTTTCCAAACTCTTCCCGATCAGACTGTATACCATCCTCTGGGTGTGACAGACATGTTTTAGCAGTAGGAAGAGTCCCATTCATGTAAGGAGAACATCAGGGCTTTTTCAAAATCAGTGTCTCCCCGAAACACAAACTGGGGAATTTTTTAAGCTACGGCTACACATATGTTCATTAAGGGCCTTGGGAAGTAGGCAGAGTCCAAACTTTAGATGATTGAAGTCTTCAGGGTCAGAAGCACTCACCACCAGCTTCCCTTAGGTTACACTTTAACTGTCATTGATAGATGATGTCAGTAAAAATATCTATTCTTTTTCAGATTATTTCCCCTTATAGCTTATTGCAAAATGTTGAGTGTAGTTCCCTGTGCTATACAGTAGTTCCTTGTTGATGATCTATTTTATACATAGCAGTGTGTATGTGTTAATCCCAAACTGTTAATTTATCCCTCCTCCCACCTTTCCCCTTTGGTAATAATAAATTATAAGATTTTATACTTCTCAGAAATGGGGGAGCTGAAAGAGAGGTATCATTTTCAATGGAAAAGCATTTAAAACAAGATTGAAGCTTTAACCAAGATTATTAGATGTACATCCTTGGAAAGAAATCACTTCGTTTCTCTAATATTGACCTGACAAATAAGACAAACCTTTTCACTGAACTTGCTTATAATAAAGTGATGGAAATATCAAATGGAAGTGTTAGAAACATCTTATTTTACCCGAGCCTTATACACTGTTCTATGTTAACTACAGTTTGGCTCACACATCTGTTCATTGAGGTTACAATAGTCTCAATTTCTGTTACTGATCCTCCAGAGTGGACCCCAACAAGTGTCCCCCTGCCCAGTGTCATTGGGGCCAACAGATCGAGACTGAGTTTGGTTCACAAGCAAAGGAAACTTTATATTTTGATCAGAGAATGGAGAGGTGAGAGCATGCACTACCCCCTGGGCTGTGGGCTGGGCTGCTGTGTAGAGATCCTGTCAGAGTCAGTGGGAGGGAGGGGGCGGAGCTCTCGAGGGCCGGGTTGGCTGCAGCTCAGGCTCTGTATCGCGGAGTCTGCACTGGGCCCCAGGAGCTGAGGTGTCGTCCCAGCCATTCTGCACTAGGAAATCTGGTCTGAAGTGCCGGGTGTGGAACCTCTGCATGCGGGACCCTAGGAGCACATGAAATTAGACAAAGCACAAAGGATAAAAAAGGTTAGACTTGACTTTATTGCCCAGATTCTATTTTTATCTCCCAGGGATTTTTAATGGGCTTTGCTGGGGACAAACCCCTCCTCTGCCTTTTGTCCCGTTCCTCATTCTTGGAGTGCTGAGGGTGCAGACCCTTCTTCTGTAACTGCTGAGTGCTGAGTTGGGAGCCCTCATACCCGGGGGCGAGGGTCAGAGCTTCTCCCCAGCAGCCTCCAGGTGACGTTGATTGTCCCCAGGCCCCCTGCCTCCCTGCTCGTCCACCTGAGCACCAGCATTGGAAGTGTTATAGATTCTAATGACCTTTAAGGGTCCAGGAAAGAGATGTGCAGAGACGCTGTGGGGGCCGGTTTCACCCCGCCCCACATTTGTTCAGCCACCTTAGGCTGACCGTTTCTGCCAGCCTAGATGCTCTGACCAGTAGTCTGCACTTTCTTCAATTAGGCCCCTGAATTAACGTACAAACAGCACCAGGTGTCAGAGCCCTGCCTGCTCAACTCCCAGACAGTCCAGGGTCAGTGGTGATCAAGGACCATGATGGCCACTGAGTCAACAGCCTTTTGAAGTAAACAGGAGTCCAGCCAGTCTTATTGGCCACCATCATCACGGTGTCTGTAGGCTTTTCTATGGTGACAGTGTGATATACGGTTCCCCCGCCAAGATTATTAGCTCCCCTCTGGGTGCAGTATGTCCTGCAAGCAGTAGTCTACTCTTTTGGGACACACTCTTGTTGTTTTATGAGAGAAACTCCAGGTCAAGTGATGTTCACATGAGTCGTCATGGTGCCCTGTTGCCCCCGGTTATCTCTCTGGATGTTGAAGTTGGAAGGCCTCCTCACTCGAGGTTGGTGTGCCCACAGAGCGAACCCTGAAACTTCAGGGCATGGTTGGTGGTTAGGATCACCACGTGGGGTCCTTTTCCCTTAGGAGGGAGGTGACCTTTGGGGCTGCTGATTTCCAGGTTTTTAGATACCGCCAGTATCTTGGCCAGATGTGGCAGTTGGCCAAGCCCCTTGGTGACCGTAGTTTATCCTACCTGGATGGCATTCTTGCATTGTTCCATTTCAAGTGGTCCCAGTTTTTGCACTAATTCTCCAATGGCGATTCACCTTTCACCGGGAATGTAAAGGTCAAAGGGTTTAGCTAAATTAGGGAGTTCCAGGGCAAGGGTCTGAATTGACTGCTCTTTCCATTCTTGAAAGGCCACTTCTGGATTCTATTCAACAGGATCATCATCTTTTCCTTTCAGTGTTTCATATAGAGGCCCACCTAGTAGACTGTAGTTAGGGATCCAGAAGCAGCAAACCCTGGCCTCCCCAGGAACCCCTAAGCTGTCTTCTAGTTTTAGAAAGGGGTAAGGCTGAAAATGGTTTCTTCCCTTTCCTGGGATGGGCTTCTCCGACCTTCTGTGAGAATGAAGCCCAGGCAGGTCACCGCAGTCTGTGATATTTGAGCTTTTTCTTGGACAACTTCTATCCTTTATTGGCTTGGTAGTTCAGAGGCCTCCTTAGTAGGGCTGGTGATCAGAATGTCGTCTGTGTACTGAAGGAGGGTTTCCTTTTCCAGAGGTAGAATTTTAGGTCTTTAGCTAAGCTTTCCCCAAAGATGGTGTGGGAATTTTTGCACCCTTGGGGCAAGACGGCCCGGAAGTATTGTTTTAGTTGTATGTTGAGTCCTGCCACTCACAAGCCAAAATTTCTTGTGACTCTGGGACTAATGGAATACAAAAGAAGGCATCATTGAAGACTAATACAGAATACCATGTCCTGGTGGTTGGTAGAATGACCAGCAGGGTGTAGGAATTAGGAGCAGCTGGAGGTATATCCTCGGTGACTTCACTGACTGTCCTGACATCCTTTACCAGGTCCCCAGCAGCCCATGGGGCTCTCGTGGTCAGACCAATCCCAGAATATGGAGCTCACCTGGGCAGGTACCCCACCCCCACCCCAGCCCACGGGGCTCTCGTGGTCAGGCCCCTCCCAGGATACAGAGCTACCCTTGCAGGTACCATGGCAGGGCTGGGCACACAGGAACCGTGCACATAGCCCTCATTGCAGAGCACCCCCAGCTCACCTGTCGCTCAGAGCTGACACAGAGCACCTCAGAGCAGGACTTGAACTAACAAACAGCAGCTGCGACAGGTCTGTGACCCTGGGCATCACTCTGTGCGGCCTCCCTCCACCTGGTCTTCCAGAGACTTCCACTGCACCCGGGGCACCAGGCCTCTGTCTCCAACCACCACCCACCCCTCCTCTCCCTGACTCCTGGGTTCCTCTCATTAGGAGAGGGTTTTCTTGAAGTTGTCTCCCACTCATGGGCCAGATAAAATGATTAGAAAACAAGCCAAAGCTGCAGCCCCTTGTCTATCCTGACTCTCAGGAGCCCACACCTGTTCCTTGGACCTGGCCGGTTCAGCAATTTCCATTTTCTGCAACTGTGAGCCCCTGAGGGGTGATGATTGGCTGACCTGGGCAGCCTTACCATGCCGGCCAGCCCTCCCCAGGTGTGCCTGGGTTGAGATCAATATAAATACCACTCCAGGCAGCAAGAGCCCCTGCAGCCGTGCCTGACGCCATTTTCTCTGCCCTGTCAGCAGTCTCGGGGCTGGGCTGGTGGGAGGGAGTGAGAGGCCACGGCTTTGTAGGTGGCCCAGTGTGAGTGGGGCTCTGCTGGACTTTCTGCAGCAGTTGCCAGGCTGCCACCTGCTAAAGAAGAGGATGTGTCACCTATACCTGCTGCTGGAATTTCTCCCTGGGCAGAGGTGAGGAAGGAAAGAAGCAGTGGGGGCAGGGACAGGACGGGTATCTCAGGCAGGGAAATGGAAATCTTCCAGAAGAGCACCCAGGGCCAGGACCATCCTGGCTGGCCTGCAGGCACCAAGTCGGCCGGCATGCTGTCACTCGTGTGGCTCTATGGCCCTTCCTCTAGGCTTTCAAGTCCTTGTATATATTCAGGTGTTTTACCTGGGACGGGTGGGAATAGTTCAGCAGCAACTGGCCTGGGGCTCAGCTCACGTTTACTCACAGATGCCTCGGCACGGTGCCCCAGCTTTGCAATGAGGACGCTTGTTGCGTGGGGGCTGCTGGCTGAATGGGAGACGATTCCCCACCACTGACCAACTTCAGAATTGTTTACAACTGGAGCAAGTGCCCTGATACGGTTTTCCTCTGTGGAACTGGTGGGTTCTGTGTTTTTTTTCTCTTTTTCGTTTTTGGTTCAAGGTAGATTTTATTCCTCTTTTTTGTATTTACAGATACAAGCATGGAAATAATTTATTCATATAAATACATGTATGTGAAGGGAATAATTGTTTTTTCTGTTTTATTTTTTAAATTTTATTTCTTTTTAATTTTGAATTTTATTTTATATTTTTATACAGCAGGTTCTTATTGGTTACCTATTTTATACGTATAAATGTATACATGCCAATCCCAGTCTCTCAACTCCTCCCACCACCACCCCCCCAACAGCCTTCCACCCTTGTTGTCCATACGTTTGTTGTCTACATCTGTTGCTATATTTATGCCTTGCAAAATGGTTAACCTGTACAGTTTTTCTAGGTTCCACATATATGCATGAATATACAAGATTTGTTTTTCTCTTTCTGACTTACTTCACTCTGTATGAGACTCTCTAGATCCATCGACGTCTTGACAAATGACCCAATTTCATTCCTTTTCATGGCTTAGTAATATTCCATTTTATATATGTACCACAGCTTTATGCATACGTCTGTCTGTGGGCATTTAGGTTGCTTCCATTACCTCGATATTGTAAAGAGTGAGGCAATGAACATTGCGGTGAATGTCTCTTTTTGATTTATGGTTTTGTCTGGGTATATGTCCAGAACTGGGATTGCTGTATCATATGGTAATTCTACTGTTAGTTTCTTAAGAAACTCCATATTGTTCTCCATAGTGACTGTATCAATTTATATTCCCAACAATAGTGGAAGAGGGTTCCTTTTCTCCACACCCTTTCCAGCATTTTTTGTTTGTAGATTTTCTGATGATGCCCATTCTACCAGGTGTGAGGTGATACCTCATTGCTGAGTCCATTTCCTTGAGCAAGGGGTAGGTCTTGTCTATTAAATATTTGGCTTATGGAAAGGTATCTGTGCTAATTTCAAACTCTGGTTTTATGCAGCACCCCAACTCACCTTCCCACTTAAGCAAGCATAAGTTGGTTTTCTAAATTTGAGACCGTGTTCTGTTTTGTAAATCAGTTCATGTGTAGCCAAGTTCTCATTCCATGTATTAGTGGTACCTTATGATGTTTCTTTTTCTGTGTGACTTTTTTCACTTAGAATCACCGTGCCTCAGTCCACTCATTATGCTGGTACGGGCCTGGTGACATAGTTTTCATTGCTGAGAGGTATTCTGTTGTACGTAAGTACCGCAACTTCTTTATCCATTATTTGTTCTCTGGCATATTTAACTTATGCTGCAGAAGAGGTTCCTGTAAACAGAGCTGTCCCAAACTTTGGGGTGGCTGTGTCTTTTTGATTTTAATTTCCCTAAGCTATAGGACCATAAGTGGAAGTGCCCTAGGCTCTGTTGCTTTGTTTTTTATATGTTTCAGGAAACACCATACACTTCTCCCGAGTGGCTGTTGGCAATTTACATCCCACCCATCAGCATAACAAGGCTCCCAGTTCTCCATGGCCTGTCCTGCCTTTCTGGATTTTACACTTTTTTCAGATTGCCCTTTTGACCGGGGGGAAGTGAGACTTCATTGTAGTGCAGATTTCCTTTGCAAGCTTGCTTGGTTGGCCAAAAAGTGCGTATGCGTTTTTCCCTGAATATATTCAGGAAAAAACGCATACGCCCTTTTTGGCCAAGTGCATCATTGTCGACGTTCTGCCTCTTTTCCTATGCTTTAAATGCAATTCCAGTCTGCCTCCTGAAATCGGTTTCCTGCAATTCTGCCCCGCTTTCAAGTCCGCTTGGCAGCCTTACTTCAGTATATTTTTGGACGATAGCTGTCATTTATAACTCTGCAGGTTTGTGAATTACAGTGCTCTTGAGCTCCTTTCTTCAACTCGCTTTCTTGTGAGCTGCCCGCAACACTGCAGGATTGCTTCAGGCCCTAATCTGGGTCTGGCACGTCATGCTGAGCCTTTGGTTAATCCTCTTCCTGGTGTGAAATAAGAGTTAAATTTGCCCGTCCAGAAACCTCCAGCTAGTCTCTCATTGGTTCTCCCTATTCCTGTTCATCTTCCGCAGAAATTGCAAACTGGGCCAAACAGGAGGTTAAAGGCACTGACTCTCCAAGTCGGCAGAGCGTTAGTAAAGCATCTGGAATGTTGCACACGAGTACCAGGGGACGAGAACTGAGACATATTGGAACACGTCTCCCGATCACATGGTTGATCATACTCTGGGTTCCACATGCATGCTTTAGCTGAAGGAAGAATCCCTTAAACCTGGAGAGTTGAGACCCGTGGAATGGGTACCATGCAATATGACTTCAAAGGGTCTTCATTTGCTCACCGAACCTCTCCAATCCTATCACTGCTGCGTTTATGCCAGTGTACACACGCTTGATTCTCTTTCGGAGACATAGCAATCCATAGGTTTTAAGATACTTACTAGTCAGGCACATTCTTAGGCGTTTAATATGAGGTGTTGAGTCCATTTCGTTGAGTAAGGAGTAGCTCTTGTCTATTACATATTTGGCTTAAGGAACTTTATCTGTGCTCATTTCAATCTCTGGTTTTATGCAGCACCCCAACTCACCTTTCCCCTTAAGCAAGCATAAGTTGGTTTTCTATATTTGAGAACCTGTTGTGTTTTGTAATCCAGTTCCTGTGTAGCCAAGTTTACATTCCGTGTATTAGTGATATCTTATGATGTTTCTTTTTCTGTGTGACTTATTTCAGTTACAAACATCATACCTGAATCCACTCATTATGCTGCTATGGGCCTGATGACATAGATTTCATTGCTGAGTGATATTGCATTGTACATAAGTACCACAACTTCTTTATCCATTTTTCACTTTCTGCGATATTAAACTTGCCCCGTAAACGAGTTTCTTGTAAACAGAGCCGTCCCAAACTTTGGGGTGGCTGTGCCTTTTTGATTTTAATTTCCCTAAGCTATAGGACCATAAGTGGAAGTGCCCTAGGCTCTGTTGTTTTGTTTTTTAGATGTTTCAGGAAACACCATACACTTCTCCCGAGTGGCTGTTGGCAATTTACATCCCGCCCATCAGCATAACAAGGCTCCCATTTCTCCATGGCCTGTCCTGCCTTTCTGGATTTTACACTTTTTTCAGATGGCACTTTTGACCTGGGGGAAGTGAGACTTCATTGTAGTGCAGATTTCCTTTGCAAGCTTGCTTGGTTGGCCAAAAAGGACGTATGCGTTTTTTCCTGAATATATTCAGGAAAAAACGCATACGCCCTTTTTGGCCAAGTGCATCATTGTCGACGTTCTGCCTCTTTTCCTATGCTTTAAATGCAATTCCAGTCTACCTCCTGAAATCGGTTTCCTGCAATTCTGCCCCGCTTTCAAGTCCTCGTGGCAGACTTACTTCAGTATATTTTTGGACGATAGCTGTCATTTATAACTCTGCAGGTTTGTGAATTACAGTGCCCCTGAGCTCCTTTCTTCAACTCGCTTTCTTGTGAGTTCGCCGCAACACCGCACGATTGCTTCAGGCCCTAATCTGGTTCCGGCACGGCACGCTGAGCCTTTGCTTAATTGCTCTTCCTGGTGGGAAATGAGAGTTAAATTTGCCCGTCCAGACACCTCCAGCTAGTCTCTCATTGGTCCTCCCTATCCCTGTTCATCTTCCGCAGAAATTGCAAACTGGGCCAAGCAGGAGGTTAAAGGCACTGACTCTCCAAGTCGAGAGAGTGTTAGTAAAGCATCTGGAATGTTGCACCTCAGTACCAGCGGTCGAAAACTGAGACATATTGGAACACGTCTCCCGATCACATGATTGATCATACTCTGGGTTCCACATGCATGCTTTAGCTGAAGGAAGAATCCCTTAAACCTGGAGAGTTGAGACCCGTGGAATGGGTACCATGCAATATGACTTCAAAGGGTCTTCATTTGCTCACCGAACCTCTCCAATCCTATCACTGCTGCGTTTATGACCCTGTACACACGCTTGATTCTCTTTCAGAGACATAGCAATCCATAGGTTTTAAGATACTTACTAGTCAGGTACATTCTTAGGCGTTTAATATGGGGTTTTGAGTCCATTTCGTTGAGCAAGGAGTAGCTCTTGTGTATTACATATTTGGCTTAAGGAACTTTATCTGTGCTCATTTCAATCTCTGGTTTTATGCAGCACCCCAACTCACCTTTCCCCTTAAGCAAGCATAACTTGGTTTTCTACATTTGAGAACCTGTTGTGTTTTGTAATCCAGTTTCTGTGTAGCCAAGTTTACATTCCATGTATTAGTGATATCTTATGATGTTTCTTTTTCTGTGTGACTTATTTCAGTTAGAATCATCATACCTGAATCCACGCATTATGCTGCTATGGGCCTGATGACAAAGATTTCATTGCTGAGTGATATTGCATTGTACGTAAGTACCACACCTTCTTTATCCATTTTTCACTTTCTGCGATATTGAACTTGTCCCGTAAAAGAGTTTCTTGTAAACAGAGCCGTCCCAAACTTAAGGGTGGCTGTGTCTTTTTGATTTTAATTTCCCTAAGCTATAGAACCATAAGTGGAATTGCCCTAGGCTCTGTTAGTTTGTTTTTTAGATGTTTCAGGAAACAACATACACTTCTCCCGAGTGGCTGTTGGCAATTTACATCCCGCCCATCAGCATAACAAGGCTCCCAGTTCTCCATGGCCTGTCCTGCCTTTCTGGATTTTACACTTTCTTCAGATGGCCCTTTTGACCCAGGGGAAGTGAGACTTCATTGTAGTGCAGATTTCCTTTGCAAGCTTGCTTGGTTGGCCAAAAAGGGCGTATGCGTTTTTTCCTGAATATATTCAGGAAAAAACGCATACGCCCTTTTTGGCCAAGTGCATCATTGTCCACGTTCTGCCTCTTTTCCTATGCTTTAAATGCAATTCCAGTCTACCTCCTGAAATCGGTTTCCTGCAATTCTGCCCCTCTTTCAAGTCCTCTTGGCAGGCTTACTTCAGTATATTTTTGGACGATAGCTGTCATTTATAACTCTGCAGATTTGTGAATTACAGTGCCCCTGAGCTCCTTTCTTCAACTTGCTTTCTTGTGAGCTGGCCGCAACACTGCAGGATTGCTTCAGGCCCTAATCTGGTTCTGGCACGGCACGCTGAGCCTTTGGTTAATTCCTCTTCCTAGTGGGAAATGAGAGTTAAATTTTCCCGTCCAGACACCTCTAGCTAGTCTCTCATTGGTTCTCCCTATTCTTGTTCATCTTCTGCAGAAATTGCAAACTGGTCCAAACAGGAGTTTAAAGGCACTGACTCTCCAAGTCGGGAGAGTGTTAATAAAGCATCTGGAATGTTGCACCCGAGTACCAGGGGACGAGAACTGAGACATATTGGAACACGTCTCCCGATCACACAGTTGATCATACTCTGGGTTCCACAAGCATGTTTTAGCTGAAGGAAGAATCCCTTAAACCTGGAGAATTGAGACCCGTGGAATGGGTACCATGCAATATGACTTCAAAGGGTCTTCATTTGCTCACCGAACCTCTCCAATCCTATCACTGCTGCATTTATGCCCCTGTACACATGGCTGATTCTCTTTCGGAGACATAGCAATCCATAGGTTTTAAGATACTTACTAGTCAGGTACATACTTCGGCGTTTAATATGGGGTGTTGAGTCCATTTCGTTGAGCAAGGAGTAGCTCTTGTCTAATACATAAGTGGCTTAAGGAACTTTATCTGTGCTCATTTCAATCTCTGGTTTTATGCAGCACCCCAACTCCCCTTTCCCCTTAAGCAAGCATAAGTTGGTTTTCTAAATTTGGGACCATGTTCTGTTTTGAAATTCAGTTCCTGTGTAGCAAGTTTACATTCCGTGTATTAGTGATATCTTATGATGTTTCTTTTTCTGTGTGACTTATCTCAGTTAGAATCATCATACCTGAATCCACTCATTATGCTGCTACGGGAATGATGACATAGATTTCATTGCTGAGTGATATTGCATTGTACGTAAGTACCAAAACTTCTTTATCCATTTTTCGCTTTCTGCGATATTGAACTTGTACCGTAAACGAGGGTCTTGTAAATAGAGCCGTCCCAAACTTTGGCGTGGCTGTGCCTTTTTGATTTTAATTTCCCTAAGCTATAGGACCATAAGTGGAAGTGCCCTAGGCTCTGTTCCTATGTTTTTTAGATGTTTCAGGAAGCACCATACACTTCTCCCCAGTGGCTGTTGGCAATTTACATCCCGCCCATCAGCATAACAAGGCTCCCAGTTCTCCATGGCCTGTCCTGCCTTTCTGGATTTTACACTTTTTTCAGATGGCCCTTTTGACCTGGGGGAAGTGAGACTTCATTGCAGTGCAGATTTCCTTTGCAGGCTTGCTTGGTTGGCCAAAAAGTGCGTATGCATTTTTTCCTGAATATATTCAGGAAGAAACACATACGCCCTTTTTGGCCAAATGCATCATTGTGGACGTTCTGCCTCTTTTCCTATGCTTTAAATGCAATTCCAGTCTACCTCCTGAAATCGGTTTCCTGCAATTCTGCCCCACTTTCAAGTCCGCTTGGCAGCCTTACTTCAGTATATTTTTGGATGATAGCTGTCATTTATAACTCTGCAGGTTTGTGAATTACAGTGCCCCTGAGCTCCTTTCTTCAACTTGCTTTCTTGTGAGCTGGCCGTAACACTGCAGGATTGCTTCAGGCCCTAATCTGGTTCTGGCACGGCACGCTGAGCCTTTGGTTAATTCCTCTTCCTGGTGGGAAATGAGAGTTAAATTTGTCCGTCCAGACACCTCCAGCTAGTCTCTCATTGGTTCTTCCTATTCTTGTTCATCTTCTGCAGAAATTGCAAACTGGTCCAAACAGGAGTTTAAAGGCACTGACTCTCCAAGTCGGGAGAGTGTTAATAAAGCGTCTGGAATGTTGCACCCGAGTACCAGGGGACGAGAACTGAGACATATTGGAACACGTCTCCCGATCACACGTTTGATCATACTCTGGGTTCCACATGCATGCTTTAGCTGAAGGAAGAATCCCTTAAACCTGGAGAGTTGAAACCCGTGGAATGGGTACCATGCAATATGATTTCAAAGGGTCTTCATTTCCTCACCAAACCTCTCCAATCCTATCATTGCTGCATTTATGCCCCTGTACACACGCTTGATTCTCTTTTGGAGACGTAGCAATACATAGGTTTTAAGATACTTACTAGTCAGCTACATTCTTAGGTGTTTAATATGGGGTGTTGAGTCCATTTCGTTGAGCAAGGAGTAGCTCTTTTGTATTACATATTTGGCTTAAGGAACTTTATCTGTGCTTATTTCAATCTCTGGTTTTATGCAACACCCCAACTCACCTTTCCCCTTAAGCAAGCATAAGTTGGCTTTCTAAATTTGAGATCCTGTTCTGTTTTGTAATCCAGTTCCTGTGTAGCCAAGTTTACATTCCGTGTATTAGTGATATCTTATGATGTTTCTTTTTCTGTGTGCCTTATTTCAGTTAGAATCATCATATCTGAATTCACTCATTATGCTGCTACAGGCCTGATGACATAGATTTCATTGCTGAGTGATATTGCATTGTACGTAAATACCACAAATTCTTTATCAATTTTTCACTTTCTGCAATATTGAACTTGTACCGTAAATGAGGTTCTTGTAAACAGAGCCGTCCCAAATATTGGGGTGACTGTGTCTTTTTGATTTTAATTTCCCTAAGCTATAGGACCATAAGTGGAAATGCCCTAGGCTCTGTTGCTTTGTTTTTTAGATGTTTCAGGAAGCACCATACACTTCTCCCCAGTGGCTGTTGGCAATTTACATCCCGCCCATCAGCATAACAAGGCTCCCAGTTCTCCATGGCCTGTCCTGCCTTTCTGGATTTTACACTTTTTTCAGATGGCCCTTTTGACCGGGGGGAAGTGAGACTTCATTGTAGTGCAGATTTCCTTTGCAAGCTTGCTTGGTTGGCCAAAAAGGGCGTATGCGTTTTTCCCTGAATATATTCAGGAAAAAACGCATACGCCCTTTTTGGCCAAGTGCATCATTGTTGACGTTCTGCCTCTTTTCCTATGCTTTAAATGCAATTCCAGTCTACCTCCTGAAATCGGTTTCCTGCAATTCTGCCCCGCTTTCAAGTCCTCTTGGCATGCTTACTTCAGTATATTTTTGGATGATAGCTGTCATTTATAACTCTGCAGGTTTGTGAATTACAGTGCCCCTGAGCCACTTTCTTCATCTCGCTTTCTTGTGAGCTAGCCGCAACACCGCAGGATTGCTTCAGGCCCTAATCTGGTTCCGACACGGCACACGGAGATTTTGGTTAATTCCTCTCCCTGGTGGGAAATGAGAGTTAAATTTGCCCGTCCAGACACCTCCAGCTAGTCTCTCATTGGTTCTCCCTATTCCTGTTCATCTTCCGCAGAAATTGCAAACTGGGCCAAACAGGAGTTTAAAGGCACTGACTCTCCAAGTCGGGAGAGAGTTAGTAAAGCCTCTGGAATGTTGCACCCGAGTACCAGGGGAGAAGAACTGAGACATATTGGAACACGTCTCCCGATCACACGGTTGATCATACTCTGGGTTCCACATGCATGTTTTAGCTGAAGGAAGAATCCCTTAAACCTGGAGAGTTGAGACCCGTGGAATGGGTACCATGCAGTATGATTTCAAAGGGTCTTCATTTGCTCACCGAACCTCTCCAATCCTATCACTGCTGCGTTTATGACCCTGTACACACGCTTGATTCTCTTTCGGAGACATAACAATCCATAGGTTTTAAGATACTTACTAGTCAGGTACATTCTTAGGCGTTTAATATGGGGTTTTGAGTCCATTTCGTTGAGCAAGGAGTAGCTCTTGTGTATTACATATTTGGCTTAAGGAACTTTATCTGTGCTCATTTCAATCTCTGGTTTTATGCAGCACCCCAACTCACCTTTCCCCTTAAGCAAGCATAACTTGGTTTTCTACATTTGAGAACCTGTTGTGTTTTGTAATCCAGTTCCTGTGTAGCCAAGTTTACATTCCATGTATTAGTGATATCTTATGATGTTTCTTTTTCTGTGAGACTTATTTCAGTTAGAATCATCATACCTGAATCCACTCATTATGCTGCTATGGGCCTGATGACATAGATTTCATTGCTGAGTGATATTGCATTGTACGTAAGTACCACACCTTCTTTATCCATTTTTCACTTTCTGCGATATTGAACTTGTCCCGTAAAAGAGTTTCTTGTAAACAGAGCCGTCCCAAATTTAGGGGTGGCTGTGTCTTTTTGATTTTAATTTCCCTAAGCTCTAGAACCATAAGTGGAAGTGCCCTAGGCTCTGTTGGTTTGTTTTTTAGATGTTTCAGGAAACAACATACACTTCTCCCGAGTGGCTGTTGGCAATTTACATCCCGCCCATCAGCATAACAAGGCTCCCAGTTCTCCATGGCCTGTCCTGCCTTTCTGGATTTTACACTTTTTTCAGATGGCCCTTTTGATGGGGGGGAAGTGAGACTTCATTGTACTGCAGATTTCCTTTCCAAGCTTGCTTGGTTGGCCAAAAAGGACGTACGTGTTTTTTTCCTGAATATATTCAGGAAAAAAACGCATACACCCTTTTTGGCCAAGTGCATCATTGTCGACGTTCTGCCTCTTTTCCTATGCTTTAAATGCAATTCCAGTCTACATCCTGAAATCGGATTCTTGCAATTCTGCCCCGCTTTGAAGTCCTCTTGGCAGCCTTACTTCAGTATATTTTTGGATGATAGCTGTCATTTATAACTCTGCAGGTTTGTGATTACAGTGCCCCTGAGCTCCTTTCTTCAACTCGCTTTCTTGTGAGCTGGCCGCAACACCGCAGGATTGCTTCAGGCCCTAAACTGGTTCCGGCACGGCACGCTC